>NC_142591.1:30330983-30500400 GCF_965207765.1 Zootoca vivipara
AAGGGTCTGCTGGTTTCTCTTTAAGGTTTCCAGACTCAAAAGAGAGCGGGGCATTTAAAGGCACAGAAGTCTTGTCCTCTATTGAGTCTGGCAACCCTAAGTATATACTATAATAATAATAATAATAATTTATTATTTATACCCCGCCCATCTGGCCGGGTTCCCCCAGCCACTCTGGGCGGCTTCCAAAAAAAAACCAGAGATTCTAAAATACAGAAATCCATCAAACATTAAAAGCTTCCCTAAACAGGGCTGCCTTGAGATGCCTTCTAAAGGTCTGGTAATTGTTCTCTTTGACCTCTAGTGGGAGGGCATTCCACAGGGTGGGTGCCACTACCGAGAAGGCCCTCTGCCTGGTTCCCTGTAACTTGGCTTCTCGTAATGAGGGAACCGCCAGAAGGCCCTCGGAGCTGGACCTCAGTGTCCGGGCAGAACGATGGGGGTGGAGACGCTCCTTCAGGTATACCGGACCGAGGCCGTTTAGGGCTTTAAAGGTCAACACCAACACTTTGAATTGTGCTCGGAAACGTACTGGGAGCCAATGTAGGTCTTTTAGGACCGGTGTTATGTGATCTCGGCGGCCGCTCCCAGTCACCAGTCTAGCTGCCGCATTCTGGATTAGTTGTAGTTTCCGGGTCACCTTCAAAGGTAGCCCCACGTAGAGCGCATTGCAGTAGTCCAAGCGAGAGATAACTAGAGCATGCACCACTCTGGAGAGACAGTCAGTGGGCAGGTAGGGACTCAGCCTGCGTACCAGATGGAGCTGATAAACAGCTGCCCTGGACACGGAGTTGACCTGTGCCTCCATGGACAGCTGTGAGTCTAAAATGACTCCCAGGCTGCGCACCTGGTCTTTCAGGGGCACAGTTACCCCATTCAGGACCAGGGAGTCCTCCACACCCACCCGCCTCCTGTCCCCCACAAACAGTACTTCTGTCTTGTCAGGATTCAATCTCAATCTGTTAGCCGCCATCCATCCTCCAACCGCCTCCAAGCACTCACACAGGACCTTCACCGCCTTCACTGGTTCTGATTTAAAAGAGAGGTAGAGCTGGGTATCATCAGCATACTGATGGACACCCAGCCCAAACCCCCTGATGATCTCTCCCAGTGGCTGCATATAGATGTTAAAAAGCATGGGGGAGAGGACAGAACCCTGAGGCACCCCACAAGTGAGCGCCCAGGGGTCTGAACACTCATCCCCCACCACCACTTTCTGAACACGGCCCAGGAGGAAGGAGCGGAACCACTGCATGACAGTGCCCCCACCATATACAAAACTATATGGTCATAATTAATTGCCAAACAGTCCCGTCTTCTGCGCCTTAATCCTACAACAGTTATTTGTGTGCTTTGGGCAGACAAGAAATTGTGTGATTTAAATGTGCTCTCATGAATGGAGGCAAAGAGTTCTTTTCATAAATAGGCACATCACCCAGTGGCCACCACCCCTCTTTCTTGGGAACGGGTCTATAAGCAAATTGTAGAACAGGCACGTCCAACAGGTAGATCGTGAACTACTGGTAGATCACTGGACGCCTGTAGTAGATCACTGGTAGATCACTGTCTCCCCCCCCCAAAGAAGCTCAAGAACTTTGGCTCCCCTAAAAAATGCTCAACATTTTAGCCCTTCACCTCTCAAAAAGAGGGCTTTCCTCCCACCTCAGAAAAGCTCAACAACTTTGACCTGAAACCCTAAAAAATGGGGCTTTCCTCCTTCCTCCTCCCTAAAAAAAGCTCAACAACTTTGACCTGAACCCCTAAAAAATGGGGCTTTCCTCCTCCCTCCTCCCTAAAAAAAGCTTAACAACTTTGACCTGAACCCCCCAAAAGGGGGTAGATCACTGCCAGTTTTTAACTCTGAGTAGATCGCAGTCTCTTCAGAGTTGGCCACCCCTGGACATTGGTCGGTTAGGCAGGCAGCTCAAGAACGTTTTCTGAAGGTCACAGTAGATGGGATGGTAAACAGCCATATTTTATAAGTGTGTGTGGTATTTCGGAGTGAAAAGTTTCAATGGGCAAACTGAACGTTCCTTGCAACCATCACTTCATGTCCTGTAGCCTGGTCTTCCTGTTTCCCCCTCAAGAGATGTTCCCCAACTGATATAATTTCTGGTAATGGAACAGGGCTGAAGAGAAAAACACTGATGGGACAGAGGCAGGCTGCAGGGAGCTAAACCCTGGGCTGGGCTGGGTGAGTACCACCCTATTCTATGCTCCTTCTGTTGTGGAAAAATCTTACCTCCCCCACTTCAAATGGATCTGCTGTTTTCTCATTCATGTCTTGGGTTCCGGGATCCTGTCTGTCACAAAACTCCTTTACAATATTCAGGTGTTTCGAGGATAGATATGGTTCCACGTGGAACCATATGAGTTGCATGGAAGAAAGTAAATGTAGATCTCTGGTATGTGGTGATAAATAGAGAGGCGGTAGCGGTGGCGTGTGATTCTTCTTCCTGTTTTCCATAATGGCACAACAAAATAATGCATCTGCTTAGTTAGTACAAGAAGATCTTAGTAAACAGAAGCTTTAGAATATTATGAGCAGGACCTTTAACTGCAACAAAGCAGCTGAGCACTCATTTGAATCATGCTCCTAAATGAAAGTAGAGGTAATTAGCCTGATACTAATGAATAAATCTATGGAACCTGTTTCTCGTGGCTGCACATTCACACAGCTATCTTTTACTAATCTTTGCACAGGAAGAAGCAAGGCCTTGGGAAGGGGCAACGCAGTGACACAAACACCTTCCTTTGCCCTTCAGAATGCTGTTCCTCAAAGCTGTAAGCTCAGAGCCTCAGTCCCATCGATCTTGTTCTGCTGTTTCAGCTGCAGAGAATCAGTGGCTTCCAGCTGTGGCCAGTTCATCCTCGAGATGAAGATGTACAGGTCACCCAGGGTAGTAAAACATTAGGGCTAGCTAAATGTTTAGTGACTTTTAGCTAGTGGTGATGCAAGGGGTGAACAGTTTCCAGATGGTCTGCTTCCAACTGTTCTGCCCTTTTTACTCATCGTGCTGGTTCTGGTAGAATTCTAATTGCTCTCAACTGAGTTGTCACAGGGTGAAATCTAAGAGAGGTTTTTAAAATTTGCATTACTAGTTGCCCATATGAAACAAAAAGTGTGTTTCACCTAAATAACCCACTTATTCACACATATGTCTTCATATGTCTTCATTGTTTTTAGTGTTTAACTTATTCCTTCCTTACTGGTAACCTGCCATTAACTTATATAATGATTGGATGGTGTATTTTAGATTATATCATCCAATCCAGGGTTTGGTTTGAAGTACCAGGCCAAGAAAGTTGGCAAGGATGATGTTGGAGGAGAAACTAATTAAAGAATGCACATTACGATGTCAGGCGCTAATGAAGTTGGCTACACGTTACTCTCATCATATGAGGCTTGTAAACTCATTCAGTATGCATGTTCAGTTAATGAGCATTGCAAGGGTCAGTGGCCAGCTTTGCCATCTGCCTATTCTTATGAACACTTGAGAGGAACCCCTGCATGTGCTTTGGGAGAGCTCAGTCGATAGAGCATGAGACTCTTAATCTCAGGGTACTGGGTTTGAGTCCCACCATGGGCAAAAAAAATCCTGCATTGCAGGGGGTTGGACTAGATCAGGGGTAGGCAACCTAAAGCCCATGGGCTGGATGTGGCCCAATCACCTCAATCCGGTCTGCGGATGGTCCAGGAATCAGTGTGTTTTTACATAAGTAGAATGTGTCTTTTTTATTTAAAATGCATCTCTGGGTTATTTGTGAGGTCTACATGAGTAGAATGTGTGCTTTTATTTAAAATGCATCTCTGGGTTATTTGTGGGGCATAGGAATTAGGGTTGCCAGACTCAATAGAGGACAGGATTTACTTCTGTGCCTTTTAATTGCCCTGCTCTCTTTTGAGTCTGGAAACCTGAAAGAGAAACCAGCAGACCCTTTGTTTAATTTCCAAGCAAAGGGTCTGCTGGTTTCTCTTCAAGGTTTCCAGACCCAAAAGAGAGCAGGGCAATTAAAGGCACAGAAGTCCTGTCCTCTATTGAGTCTGGCAACCCTAATAGGAATTCATTCATTCCCCCCCCCCAAAAAAAATAGTCCGGCCCACCACATGGTCTGAGGGATGGTTGCTGACCCCTGGACTAGATGACCCACGTGGCCCCTTCCAACTCTACAATTCTCTAATTATATGTACAATGCCGATCAGGTGTTGTACACAGAGGGAGGGATGGAGTTCATTCATTGTGCACATTAAGCAAGTGAGAGCTTTGCTTGTTGAGAATTCTGAAGGCTCCCCTGTCAGAGGAAGAGAAAGGTTGAGGGTATAGAAATATGACTGCAAAGTAACTAAGGAGCCATTGGCTACTTCCATGCTGGGCGTTTACTGTGGAAAACCTGCACTTTGTTCACTTAGACCCTATCTGCATGATACATATAAAGCAGTATCATACCAATCATGGCTCCCCGCCCCCCCAAAAAAAGAATTATGGGAACTGTAGTTTGTCATGGCTGCGGAGTGTTGTTATTGAACCCTGTTTCCCTCACAGAGCTACAATTCTCTGGGATGTTTAAAAGTCAATCCCTCTTTCCTCTGACAAACATTTAAAATATCTGCCGCAAGGTGTAGTGCTGACCAATCAGTTAGGACATCTGTGAAACGAAGTGGAAAATAGAATATATATTCTATTTTTATGTGAGTGTGTTTGCACATGCATATTGAGATATTTAAATATTCAGCTGGCTGTAATGTTTTGCATTACAGTTTAGCCAGTCGCTTTTAGAGAAATTTGTGTCCACCATGGAAATGAAGACACAGATGTACTCAAGGGACAGTTGCAAAGCCAAATGTGAGCAGATTGTCACCATTCTCTGTGATACACACAGAATTACAACTGTATGTGCCCTCCTGCCCTACTTTCCCTTTCCCCCAAGACTCTATAGAAATGCATTTTTAATCAATGTCAATTGATTCCAGATTAAAAGTGGCTGGGATGCACTAGATAAACAAGTGATTAAGAATGGAGACCTTATAGTTGAGTGGTAGGCTTCACTTCATTGTCACTATCATTCAGTCATCAGAAAAGTGAGCCCAAAGCAAAAGTACTTAGATGAGAAAAGGAATGTGATCAGAATTAACTACTAGGTGAACTGTTTGGAACCCATGTTCCCAAATGGGTGTTATTTGTTGGATCGGTGGTCCTCATGCTTGCAATATTATTATTTTTTTGGCAGTGTTCACATGATGTCATTGGCATCAAAATGCCAGCCCATATACCCTCCATTTAATCCAGATCGATCCTTTCTGGGGTAAAGTGATGTGTACAAAAAAACACATACTAGGATAAGGTAAGCATTAAAATGCATATATTTGGAAAAATTCCTTTGCAAAAATGTACTTAGTGGGCAAAATTGCATACAAACCTACATTAAGAGAAAGTCACCTTAGAATGCTGATGAATTTTCATGGGGAGTTTAAAAAATATTGTAAACTAGTGTGGACAATACTGTAAACTGAATTGAAGACTGGAAAAAAGAAAAACTGAGAGAAACCAAAATATAAAATGATAACAATATAAAACAAAACAAAAAATATGTAAGAGAAGAGGTGTTGTTTTGGTTCAAACACATTATTTAACTAAGCTGCCACACCCACACACCCACACACACACACACACGTATAAAATTTACAGTGTGTATAAGGGGAATGTGTATAAGGGGAATTGAGTGGTAAATGTACATATCAATTGGCCATGGTGCTTGTAATCATTCCATTGAAAGGGAGTAACAACAACAACAACAACAACAACAACAACAACAACAACAACAACAACAACAACAACAACATTATTATTCATACTTCACCCATCTGGAACTGTCAACGGCTGAAAGATGCACAATGATGCATATCAAAGACCAAGCATGCTCCAACCATACAGGTCTTCCTCGGTGGTTGAATGAAGTACCAATTTGTCTCAGTGAATCTGGCCATTTAGCTATTATGCCTGAAAGAAGTGGTGAAACTACCACTCACTGCTCATAACAGTCAAATTGCTGTGAAGAACCAAGTCAAATACCGGCAGTTGTGTCAAAGGGTTATGATTACAGTTAGAGTGCTGGATTCAACTAAGTGGTCCCACTAGCGGAAGCAGGCACGAGAACTTCAGCTAGCGAAATGGGACTCCCCCCCCCACTTTCTATTCCTCACCATACCCCACCCCAAACTGTTGTGGGTTGGTGTCAGAAGAAATAGGACTAGTTAATTAGCATAGGTTCATTCATTTCAGTGGGTATACTCTGAGTAAGACTTAGTTGAATGTAGTTTGGGGCATCTTCTAATTATTATTATTTTTTTTACAAACATCAGCTACTATTATTGCTTGTCACATAGGTTTGCTCAATCCAGCAAACCATTTTGTCCAGAATTCGGATCTTTGCTATATGAAGCTGTGTCAGGTGAGACATCCCTTCCTCTTACTCTTTCGGTGACCTCTTTCAGATATTGCAGAGGCTCTTAAATCCTATATCCTTTGCTGCACAGGAATGCTATATTTAGAATCGACACATAAGCATATCTATATCCTGTTCTTTTCTACCCTTGAACACTTACAAGAGACTTCCTCTGATTTGTCACTGTTGAGTGCTTACAAACAGATGCAAGCTATTTTGGACATTTTTGAAATATATATTTGTACAGCTTGACAGTATTCCTGTACACTTCATTTTCCCTTTGACGTGTTCCCACAGATATGACCCACCGCCGTATATTCAGAAAGGCAAACTCTGATCCTTTCTACATTGCTACCGTGTTCCCCCCTTTTTAATACGTAGTCAGAAAGTAAGCCATAGCAGGCTTTTTAAGCATTTGTGCAATATTAAACACCCCCTGAAAATAAGCCATACCTCCGCGCAGCCTGGCCT
Organism: Zootoca vivipara; assembly: GCF_965207765.1. Lineage (NCBI taxonomy): Eukaryota > Metazoa > Chordata > Lepidosauria > Squamata > Lacertidae > Zootoca > Zootoca vivipara. The sequence continues at coordinate 30,337,899 of NC_142591.1, forward strand.
CTTCCTGCCTGCCGCCCACCGCCCGGAACCGGCAAGGAGGAGGGGAAAGGGGTGCCTGAGAAGGAGTCGGGAAGGCCCTTGCTGCATGAGCCCTGGGCGCGCGGCTCCTTCCAAGCGCAGTGAGCGAGAGGCTTGAAAGGGGCGCGGCAACGAGGGCGATGGCTGAGAGCGGCCATGGGGGCTCTCAGTGCCGCCTTGCCCGGGCCCCACATTCCCCGGAAGGCCCTTGCTGCATGAGCCCTGGGCGCGCGGCTCCTTCCAAGCGCAGTGAGCGAGAGGCTTGAAAGGGGCGCGGCAACGAGGGCGATGGCTGAGAGCGGCCATGGGGGCTCTCAGTGCCGCCTTGCCCGGGCCCCACATTCCCCGGAGGCCTTCCGCCTCGCCAAGCTCGGCTGGCCAAGCTCGGAAGGCGCGCGGGTGGCCTGTCTAAGGCCGGGCGGGATCCCTCAGCCCTGCTCATCCTCATGCGTTTATTTCGCGAAACACCCCCCCCCCAAAATAAAGTAGCACGAACCTTGGAGCGGTTGGCAGGGGGGGGGGAAATGGAAGAAAGAATAAAAAAAACGAGACAAAGGCATTGCCGGGCGGAGCGCCTAGCCAGCGGCCTGGCCTCTTCATGGTCCGGCCGAGGAGGCCTGCCGCCCCACCGCCCGGAACCATAGATACCATAAAAACATAAAAACAATAAGACATCCCCTGAAAATAAGACACCGTGTGTTTTTTTGAGGGAAAAAAGTTATAAGACGGTGTCTTAAAAAAGGGGAAACACAGTAGTTACTCCTCTACAGAATACCTAGAAGTCAACTCGTTAATTTGCACCAGCTTTTCATGACACTAGTGCACTAGAAATATTGTTTGGGTAATGTATGTGAGTGGTGAAAAGCACTTAGCAGTTGGTGAGTAAGGCCACCGTAACTTTCAATTGGGTTCATATATCCGAAGGCTAGATTACCAGTATAATCCCATGTATAATATTCCCATTGCACTGCAGTTAGTTTTAGTAGAACTCACTTCCATTTTGGTGTCTCTTGGGTTACAGAGGCCTTTCATCTGTGGCATATTGCTCCGAATGAGCTGCTTTTTTTTGCCCTGTGAGAAGTCTCATCTAGGAAGCTGTTCCAGTTACAAGATGTAAGATGTGATGGCCACCAGTCTGGATGGCCTTAAAAGAGGTGAGAAACATTCATGAAGGAGAAGGCTATAAGGGCAAAGAGCCACAGTGGCCATGCTCTGTCTCCACTGTAGGAGAGCACTGTTGCTCTCACGTCCTGCTTGTGGGCCTCCCATAGGTTGGCCACTCCAAGAGCGTTGAACCAGATGGACCTTTGGTCTAATCCAGCAATGCTCTCCTTATGGTGTTAAGTTCCTCAGCTGTTGCGTAGATTTTTTTTAAAAAAAAGTCAAATTAATAAAGTAACCAGCATTTTTTGCTGCTCTTCTCACGCATAGCTGCCACAATGACATGTTATCTTCCTCTCCAGGAAGTGCATTGTGCCATTTGCTCTATCTCTGTGTTCTTTGCACCTTTAGCCATCTCGCACTCATTAGTGAGTCTCTTGAGGTGGTCTACTTAACACCTCATTAAAAATATGCCTGGATGATCTCTTCTCTCTCTGTTCTTCACATGTCAACAAGTCATTTTCTCTCCTAGCCGCTCTTCCTACTCCCTTTGCACATGTGGCTCTTAGCAGCCTAATCATCAGGTGTATTATCAGGCATGATTTCCTTACCCTGTTGTCATTAGCAATCTCCTCTGCAAAATTCCGTGCTGTGTTCTTATTCCTGTCGAAGGAACATTTCTATTAACTGTTAGACTTGGGAAGATTAGGAGTGTTATTCAGGCAGTCTGAATTATGCTGAGGCCTTTCTTTGCAATAAATACATTTGAGCTTCTTTGTAATGGAAGGATCTTAAAGCATTTTAATTCTGCACAAACTAACTTCACTTCTCCCTGTAGGAACATTAGCCTGTCAGTCAGCTTCCATCTCCCAACACCCACTGGATACATTAAGGCTGCAGTATGGAAACACACACGAAGAGAGAGGCATGTACTTCTCTGGTCAGTCCCAAAGAGGCTGCATGTGCACCACATTCAGGGATACTTGAAGCCCCCACTGACACTTCCCTTGCTGCCTCTTTTCCCATCCTTTCATGGACCCACAAACATTAGCCTGGGTTCTTCAAGTATCAATTTCCCATGCAGGGAAGGGTTGAGACCCAGCAACCCCATGGAAAAATGATGCTATTTGCTACAATGTGTACTGGTGAGGGCCTGCAAGATGAATCCAGGCTGTAATAAGTGAGCTAAGACTGGAATTGTAAACGTCACTTGACTATGGTACCTGCCAGAACGGATAGTTGCTACAGCTATCAGACCACCCATTTAGCTCTGCTGCATTAAATGGGCCTGGAAGCATGTGATCTCATTCCTTGCATGTTTGGTACCTACCACAGATTCCCAAACAGTGTTAAGCAACAATAGCTGCATGGCAATTTGGCCTGTTATAAGACGCATGCACTAAATCATTTTTTCACATGGAACCTTATTCTGTTCATAGGTCAAATTTGAATCCCACAAGGCGCCTCAGGGTAAGGGATATAGCTCAGTGGTAGATCATCCACTTTGCATGTGGAAAGTCCCAGGTTCAAACCCAGAATCTCCAGGTAGGGCTACAAGAGATGCTGGTACCCTGAGAGCCACTCCTGGCCACTATAGTTAGTGACTGAGTTAGATGGACCAGTGATGCGACTCAGTAGAAAACAACTTTTCATGCTCTTGTCTATACTGTATGAAGGGAAGAGGGTACACTTTCAGCTACAAAGTTTACAGTCTGATTGCAGGCCCTTTACACTGCACTTCCACCCTGCTGAAATACTTTAAACACTCCTGCTCCCACATTATAAGTCGAACACTTAGAAAGAGAACAAATGTCTGGACTTTATCCATTGCTGCTTAAACCGGGCCTACCTGTGCATGGTAGCAGTGAATCTTCAAAGAAAACTGCCCATAGTTAATCTTTGCAGTAACTTCCGACTGGAATTGGTTATTGCTCAATGGTTAGCTTTTTAAAAAAGAAAAAAAGGAAGGTGAAAGAATTGCATTCAGAGTGTCTGATTGCTGTAGTTTCTGCATCATTAATTATGCCAGAATAAGCAGCTCACTCCTAGGTCTGTATCACAGCAAGAGGATAAAAGGAAAAACATTAGCATAGCAAACGTCTACTGGACTGCGCTTTCTATCCCTTTCAGTATCTTGCTTGAAAGTGGAAGCTACAAAGTGTTGTTGTTGCCACCATGTCCGATTAATGGCACCCATTATTCATGGGAGGGCAGCTGAGGTCAGTTCCATGGTCTTTGTGCAGAGAACCTCACTATTCATCCTTTATAGTCTTCTGGATTGTGAGCTGTGGCAAATGGATTAAGGGAAGAGTCTATGAGCCTGTTCCTTCTCACTGAGATACAGATTTGCCCTTCAGTTGTCCTTGCTTTTATTGTATGATTTTATGTGTGCTTCAGATAAGATTTTTTATTTTATTTTTAAGCAGGCTTGGAAAACAACACAGCATTTTGGTTTGGTTTTGGCTTTGAAATCCTAAGCGTGTGGTTAATTGCATGCTGTTCCTTGAAATAAAAAGTCAGACATGTATGTCGGGTTTGACCACTGGGAGAATTTATTGTTTAACCCAGAATTACTGGTGGAGGAAAACCATTAGTGCAGAAACTGTCTATCAAAATTTAGAGCCATTAAATTTGGAGCCATTAAGGATGACCAAGTACCTTCCTGGGAAAAGGGGGACGCACTTCTGCCTTTCCTTTTCCCTGGCCCCTGAGACAGAGGTTTGGGGCTGCATCCATCATCTTCAAAGGTGGCCTTCAAAGGTACCCCACCTGCCTCCTGCACACAACAGAAGGGGGGGGGATCCAAAGGCTACTCTTGTCCCCACAACACAGTCTTGCAGGGCCTTTGGCAAGTCCAAAAGAAATATACAATTACCAACACTGTAGAGGTCTATCCCAGCATGCCAATACAGTTCAACTCTTGTGTGGCAAATATCTGCGAGGTCGGTGACCCCCCCCCTTCAGAATTGAGCAGGACCAGCTGAATTTCCCAAGTAACCGTATTAATACACATAGAGTCCAAATACCAAATCATGTGAGCCAAAATGTCATAACAAACAATAGGGGTGTCAGGCCAATGCTATTGGATAACCTCAAAATCCCCAGAGGCCTGCAGATTAAGGAGTTTTCTCTTCAGAAGCCCAGTATCGTTACCTCCAAGGGGAATGACCAACATGTGCAGAACATGCTGCACCACATCTTACTGAAACAAGCCAGGTGGGAGCCAATTGCTCTGTATTTCCCAGTGACCCAGCAACTGCATTGTAGCCTACTGGCTAAGGCCCAACTGGGTCCCAAAGCATATCATACCACAGCCATAGATAAGGACGTGCACCCATCCATCAACCTGTAACACAAAACAGAGCTGAATAAACTGCCTAGGATATATTATATATTTTCTGTGTGCAGATATGGGTTGTTGTGGTTGTAGGAGAATAAAAACAGCCTCTGCTCACATTCTGAAGCAGTACAATCCAAACCACTTGATCCACTTCAAATCCATTTTGACATGGATCAAACTAGAAGTGAGAGGAAAACCAGACACACTGGTTGTTTGCCCCATTCATCCCCAAGGCAAAGTGGGTAGGAGGGGTTTCATTTGCACGCCAAAAGGCTGTCCTGTCCTCTACCTTGTCACTTCCTCTACATTTTGTTGCTGTAGGCTAGGGATTGGAGATCTTTTCTGGACAACGTGCTGGATCCTGAGCTCCCCAATGGGTCACTTTGATGGGTACACAGGTCTCCTGCCTGTCAGTCACCTAACATCACTATGACATCTGGTGACCAGTTCAAAGGGGATTACTATCAACACCGACCAGCTGTTTGGCACCGAAAGTGAGCCTCTTTCAAGACATGCTTTCAGCACCAGCCAGCTGATTGGCAAGGACAGCACACCTTCAAAGCAGCTCGGTCCAAGCCTTGCTTTGTCTGACTGCAGGTGCTGCTTAGATTTTTCCTCTGCAGACTGGCAAAGCTGACCATATTGACCAGATGGAAACCTTCTCGGCTTCAGCAAGGTGGTTACATCACCTTCAGCAATGTGGTATGCCTTCAGAACACAACTCACCACATCCTGGAAAAGTGTCGTGGTTGGAATGAGTGGGGATTCTGGAACAGTTACATGACTAGACTAGTTTAAAGGTAAAGGTAAAGGGACCCCTGACCATTAGGTCCAGTCGCAGACAACTCTGGGGTTGTGGCGCTCATCTTGCTTTACTGGCTGAGGGAGCCGGTGTACAGCTTCCGGGTCATGTGGCCAGCATGACTAAGCCACTTCTGGCGAACCAGAGCAGTGCACGGAAACGCCATTTACCTTCCTGCTGTAGTGGTGCCTATTTATCTACTTGCACTTTGACGTGCTTTCAAACTGCTAGGTTGGCAGGAGCAGGGACCGAGCAACGGGGATTCGAACTGCCGACCTTCTGATCAGCAAGCCCTAGGCTCAGTGGTTTAATGTGTTACATTGTATGGAAATAGTTGACTGAATCATCTGTATTTTTAAAAGCTGTAGAATACACAAAATGAGAGAACCTGTTGCTGCAATCATTGTGTTATTTCTCACTATTACTATTGATTGAGAAAAGGGATTCACCTTCTTTTAGATTCTGCCTCCACTTCGTTCTGTTTTATGCTGTTACTAGCACTGATAGTGTGTATTTGATATGTTTTACACAATCAATTTTAAGGAATAGGTAGTGCCCCACAGGGGAGAAATACATATGTATCCAGTATAGGGTTTCCAATGATTCTGAGAATAAACTATAGGCAACTACAGCTAGCTAGTTGGACTACATGCTGATTTGCAATATTGAAATAAGATATTTCAGTGATTGTTGAGGTTTTTGAATAATGCATTCTTACATAATGCATAATAATTACATAATTATGCTCAGGTCATCAAATGGGAACTTCTAATAAAAATTGTTCATACAATTAGATACCAGTGATAAAGTCTTTTGACTTTGGTATTTAAGAGCATAAACCTGGCTACTAGGGTCATAATATTAAGAGAAAATAATTTACCCCATAAATATCTAGGTTCTTTCTTTTACATAATGAAAGCACATGATCATAAGGATGCTCAAGGATTTCATTTCCAGCATACCACCCTAATTTGGACTTCCATCAATGATAGCAACTTTTGGCACATTTTTAAAGGGAATGGCATGGAAACAAATCTGGTGCAAATCTCTTTCAGATGTAAGAGTGGACTAGTCAAACTGTGTACTTGGGCAAGTCATCAGCCGTCAGTTTTATCTGCTTTTTAAGATAACAGCAGAGGTGAGTAAAATAAGAATTACACAGCTGTTGTAATTCTATAGAAATGGCAAATAGTAAAAGTAAAAAGAATGCAAAATCAATTCCACTTAAAGTAGGAGACTTATTTTTAACTAATGGTGCAATCCTGTACATGTCTGCTCAGAAATAATGCCCACTGAGTTCACCTATGTGTATATAGGACTGACACAGCAATGTCTTGAAGATTAGAGTGGGGGAGACTAGACTGGAGAGTTTGGCTTGTTTCTCTTCAACTTTCTTGTGCAGCAATAGCATTTGTAAAGGCTGCACCCAACACCAAAGCAGTTTAATTAAAAAATTTCCTTATGTTCCTAAGCTGCAGGGTATTCCTCCCTCCCCATGTTTGTTAATAAAGAACTCATTTCACAAGGTCAGGATTATGAAAGCAGTTCTGGCTTCTCTCTTATCTTCTGCAGAGCTTCAAGCAAACGCATGTCAACTATTTGCCTGGTATGCATGCTCTGAATAATCCTGGAATGCACTTATATTTGATATCACAAATGCACATCCATGGGAAAATGAGTTCCAGTCTCAAGGTCAAAATAATTAAGAAAGAGCTGGGAGATATGAAGAGGTCTCTGTGTTTACAATGGTACAGTGTGCCCCAGACTTTGGGCAACCTGGTGCCCTGCAGGTGATACGGAGTACAATACCCATCATTCCCAGCCAGCATGGCTGAGGATGAGAGCTGTAGTCCAAAACATCTCAATATCACAAGGTTGAGGATATACCCTTTTCTAAGCCTTGATGTGTGTTTGGAAGTCTGTGGATGCCAAAATCCCATGCTACTTACAGATGTGTACTGTAACGGTAATGTGTCTGTTTTACACTGGGCGAGGGATTTGGGATCAAAGAAGGGAAGGACAACAACGATGGTGATAGTGTACTTAATCCTTTCTCTGCCCTCTGTTTCCTCACTCCAAATCTCCCCTTTCCGGCATTCACACAGTATATGAGGTTCAATGACAGCAAGTCACACAACTAGTATGCACAGAGGCCCTGTTTGCAGGTTTAATGGCTGTGTGGATATTTGGGGCGGAGACCCAAACCTGCTCCCCCATTGCATTCATTTTACATGAATGAATGCATGAACAGTCTGATTCTCTCCACTGAGCAAGATGAAATTGTGAGACCATCTGATGACCCCCCCCCTGATTTTCTCAAAAGATGTTGCTTCTTTATATTACATGAGGCATTTCAGGCTGCCCACTAAAGCCTTCCCAACTCGGCTCTAATAATCTCTCCAAGAAAAGGATTCAGGAGTTGAGACCTTGTGGGGCTCAATTTACCCTGAAATTTGTTCTGAGTTTCCAATATTGATGTTACCACTATACAGGTTGACCTTTAAGCTCTTAAAATGCCTTTCTGCTCCATCATGTTGCTTTCTCTTCCTTTTTATCCATTCCACCACAGCTACAAGCTGAGTTGCGCAGTAATAACAACACAAATTTGAAAAGACCAAGCCTCTCTTGCCTTTTTTACAATGTCCTCATTGAGACCTTCTGTTTCTTTCTATCTCCACTAAAGGACATTAGTACAACTTTCCGCCAAGGTATTTTGTTGCCTGAGGCAAATAACAAGAGGATACTCCCACACCTCAGTCCCATGCACAAAACACATTGCTCTTGGATCTGGCAGTGGGATAGCAGTCTCCACTGCACCAGAGGAGGTGGGCTAATTTAGGGGCGCCAGGGCAGACCATGCCTTACAACACAGACAAAGGGCCAAGGAACTCATCAAGAACAGCGCACTGCCTCACAGCATATTCCTGCTGAAACACAGGAGGCCCCATCAGTATTGGCATGGTTTCAAAAGCAGCTGTCCAAGGTTGAGGGTCTAGATGGAAATTTGGAGCCAGTTTATGGAGTTTATAATAGTGGGGCAGTTGACAGTATTAAAAATGCATGACCAAGGTGCTTTAGCAGTATGGATTAGTGCAGGCATCCCCAAACTTCGGCCCTCCAGATGTTTTGGACTACAATTCCCATAATCCCTGACCACTGGTCCTGTTAGCTAGGGATCATGGAAGTTGTAGGCCAAAATATCTGGAGGGCCGCAGTTTCGGGATGCCTGGATTAGTGCTTTCAGCTTTGAAAGTGAAATGGATAAATCTGCAGGCCAGTGGTTGTGAGCTGTTGTGCTGTCTTGCTTTTAAAATGTTTAGTCTAAAGCATTTTACATGAACCTTCCCTAGTGAATGTATTTCTCAAAATTATAGCCCGAGCCTCCTGTTCATCATTTGTTGTTTAGGAACCCTACTCTGCTGTACTCAAAGAAGGACATCGCTAAGGAAAAGAATAGGAGAGCCCGTTGTGGGGAAAGATTTTATTATGCACCCCACTCAAAATGAGGGGAAATATATTGCTAAAAAGCTACATACTGGTTGAAAGAAAGACCATAATCATGTGTCCACTAATACCTCTCAGTTTTGAGAGATGTCACACACACACACACACACACACACTTTTGTGAGTGTATGTTTTTCATGTATTTCAAAGGCATTCAGCCTCACTGCAATTAAATTCTGAAATTTGTGAAGATGATCTGGTGATGTAAAACTGTTGTACGCTGACTTTATAAAGGAGTCTGGAAAGCGAAAGGGTGGTACTACTGAAATGACTGTTTTATTAATAAGTTAGAAAAGCAAGACAGCCAAATCCTAGAATATAGCATTAAATTTCCCAGTAATAGCATCATATGGTATACCTATGTCATTATATAATAGATTACACCATGCCACTTTTTTGTTTATATTGGTGGGAGTGATGTCAGAAGTCGACGTGTGCATTGTTCGTGTATAAAACACTGAATCAAGCACTCCTTTGTAATTACACTGCTCCAAGTGCAGCAAGGATAACAATTTGCATATTTTAATCTGGAGGTGAGGCACCTCTGTCAGTGTAACAGCTTGGCCCAGGTCAGAAAAGAGAAATAGAGTAGAGGCAAATAATTGAAAAGGCAATTCACAGGAAAATGAAATTTGTCTCATTGTCACTTAAGGTTGTCTTCCCATCTGTCTGGAGGAAGAAAGTCAATTTGCGAATGAAAGAGGCAGGCCAGTCTGCTCTGGGGCGAGGACCAAAGGATAATTTCCTTTTTAATAAAAAGTAGCAATAATATATGGAGAGAACAGGGAACAAGGACAGAGCTCACACTCTGGGCCCTTCCGAGGGAGATAGCAGGTGTCCTTTGAGGATCCCATATAACGGAGGTCCAGAGTTTATCTTCAAAGACAAAACAAGGCCTAGAGGACAAGAAGCACTTAATAAAATAATTCTTTATGACATATGGACATTGAAAGCAAGAGGGCAGAAGTTGATTTGCAACAAAATTGAAAGTTTCTCATTTGAAGCAGCTGCAGCAGCAGCCTGGTCCTGGTATCTCTGACTTCCTTATAAGGTCTTTCTGACAAGAGTATAATTGAAAGCTTTTTCTCTTCCTCCCTGAACTTGCCTGTGTGTGTGTGTGTGTGTGTGTGTGTGTGTGTGTGTGTGAGAGAGAGAGAGAGAGAGAGAGAGAGAGAGAGAGAGAGAGAGAGAGAACTTATCTTTTTTTACATCAGACTGAGATGTCATTGTTTTGGGATTAGTGCCAGGCAAGAGAAAGCAAACTTTTTCATCTTGTATCTTTTTGCACTCTCTGGGCACTAAGGGAAGAACTTCATAAAAGTCCAGTTGGAATCCATGGGGGAGCCTGAGTATCTCTGTCTGGAGTCACAGATTCATAGAACTCTAGAGTTGGAAAGGTGCCCCAAGGGCCATCTAGTCCAACCCCCTGCAATGCAGGAGCCAACAACGAAAGAATCCCTGATATCCAACCTCTGTTCAAAAACCTCCAGTGAAGGGGAGTCTATCACCTTCAACGCCACTGTTGAACAGCTGCTGGCCATGCCTACACATTCATGGGGTATAGGGCTCTTGGTAGCTACTAGCTGTGTTGGCTCTGCTCTGTCTCCATGATCAGAGGCAATAATGCTTCTGAATACCAGTTGCTGGAAACCACAGGAAGGAAGAGTGCTTTTGTGGTCAGGTCCTCCTTGAGAAGTTCCCATAGGCATCTGGGTGGCCACAATGAGAACAGAAGGCTGCACTAGATGAACCATTTTCCTGATCCAGCAGGCTCTTATGAGCTGAGTTTTTAAATCAGATAAGCAAGTGGTCATTTGTCGGTTAATTTGTACCGTATGTGTTTAAATTGTGCTATCTTTGTGGTTTTCATGAGCAACTCCTTTCAGCACAAGGAAGGCAAGAGTTCTTCTTTGTGCGGTTGTCTGATCTTGGTTACAGAATGCTGGAGTGGGCTGCCCTCTGTTCCAGTGGGTAGGTTCTTCTGCTCATGCCCAGCTAGCAAATAAGTCCCACAATTCAAAGGATAACACTCTGAAAGCATGCTGAATTCTGCTTCCCTTTAAAAACTCAGCAGTGAAGACAAAAAGAAGAGAACAAATTAAAACACAGAAATTACTACTTACAGAAAGCCTGAATGGTTCCAATGCTAGACATTCTAAATAGCACTCTTTGCTTCAATATCTTTTGGGGGAGGGGATGGGTTTTTTTCTTTTCCTTCCAGAAAAGGAGGTGGAACGGTTAATTTGAATTACAAAAAAGTCCTGATAACCCTCCACACATCAATTTACCTGTGAACAAAAAAATTCACACAGAGAAAATGGGATTTGGGACTATTTGATAAATTACTGCAGACTACTTGAATATTCCATTAGCAAAATAATAGCTCGTTATGGAACCCAGAAGAATGTAGTCTAATTATGACAGCACCATCCCTCCCCCGCTAAGGGGTAAGAGGAATGCAAATGTTAGAACTGATAGCTATTTAAAAACTGCTTGGTGATAAGGTAGAAAACAAACGGAGGAGGGGGGCTTATATGATCTCCAGCATTCACAGAGTTTTATTCAATGCTACTTTTGGGGTGGGGTGGGGAGCATTGGTGAGCATATTCTAGCTAGCTGAAGTTCACACATGCATTATGCATTCCACTTATCCCTTCCTCCAAAGATGTGCACATGAGTGTATTCCAGTCATTCCCAGCCTGCTGTGCTCTAGAAATTTGGGACTGATGCCCACTATCTCTGATCACTGGCTATGCTGGCTGGGAGGCTGATGGGATACCTGGGACAACTGCCAAGAGCAGGCACCTCCAAACTGCGGCCCTCCAGATGTTTTGGCCTACAACTCCCATGATCCCTAGCTAACAGGACCAGTGGCCAGGGAAGATGGGCATTGTAGTCCCAAACATCTGGAGGGCCGAAGTTTGGGGATGCCTGGCCAAGAGGCTAGAAGCATATGTGATTGTGTGTGTCCAGGGCACTGTGGAAGTTGCTGTAAGTGGTGCTTTTGTCAATTAAGTATCATGTGCCTTCCTTGTCACCGGACCACTACCCTTTTGGACAGTCCTGGCCATACCCTCCAACTCCCGGTAAGAAAAATTGGGGATCAGTGGCGGTGTGGCACCAGAAGTCGCTTCTACGCATGTCTGGACATGCATAGAAGCAGCTTCCAGTGCCGGCGCTGCCCGATTTCTGGTGCCCAGACATGGGCAGAGCGGCACCTGAAATTGGTTCTGTGCATGTCCAGAAATGCGCAGAAGGAGCCTCCCTAGCAGGTAGGAAATCTGGGGGATTTACGGGATTTTTCTCCATTCGGGATAACAGCGGGAAACGGGTTTAAATACGGGGATTTCCCGCGAAAAATGGGAGACTTGGCAGCTATGGTCCTGGATCGCTCCAGGTGGATCTAATCTGAACCAGGGGCTGCCTCAAGGTGATCTAGTCAAATCAGCCTGAAGTACTCTGATTTAGTTTAGGGTTGCTGGAGGAGACTCTTGAGAGTCCCATGGACTGCAAGAAGATCAAACCTATCCATTCTTAAGGAACTCAGCGCTGAGTGCTCACTGGAAGGACAGATCGTGAAGTTGAGGCTCCAATACTTTGGCCTCCTCATGAGAAGAGAAGGCTCCCTGGAAAAGACCCTGGTGTTGGGAAAGATTGAGGGCACAAGGAGAAGGGGACGACAGAGGATGAGATGGTTGGACAGTGTTCTCAAAGCTACCAACATGAGTCTGACCAAGCTGCGGGAGGCAGTGGAAGACAGGAGTGCCTGGCGTGCTCTGGTCCATTGGGTCACGAAGAGTCAGACATGAATAAACGACTAAACAACAGCAGCAACATCTGGCCAGATCTCGTGCACTTTATTTTCGATCATGCTTTTGTTAACAGTGGTGCTCTCAGAACAGAATTAGGCAGGAGATTTTGCAAAAGAAGCTCAACAAACTTAGCCCCCCCCCCCCAAAGCTCAACAATCCTATTGTACATAGTGTTTGGTCAGAGAAGTGTGAATTTTGAAGGGTAACTGCATTTCGGTTCATATATTGCTGTGGGAAATGTGATTAGATTGGAAACGGCACATTCCTACTGTAACCTGAAAATATAATTATTTCTACTTTTGAAAATTTGGATAGTCCTAGAAAGTAACATTATGAAATGGTTAACAGATTATGCAACAGCACTTTGGACACCAGTCTAATTCATGCTTCCTCGAAAGGGTTTTCGAGAAATACTTTAAAAAGCAGCTGTACATCAATATTATAAATGATATGCATTGCAGCACGTAACATGTCAATTTCCTGGAGTATAAATAGAAATGTCCAATATGATGAGATAATGAATATGTAACAAATTGCCCTTCTGTTGCTCCCTGGGGGAAAAAATAGTCATATTTCTTCCAACCTGCAGGGATTTTAAGTTTCATCTGTGAGGTGCCAGAATGTTAAATGTGACATTCAATAAACCACCTCGGAGAAGCTAAACACTGCTAATCAAGCCATTTAATCGTTTAAAGTTAAGAGCTTCTGTAGGAGAATAGAATGTGTAATTAATAACTCCAGCTGGGAAAGTATGGCAGATATTTTTCCATTTCTTAAAAAAGATCTAGATGTAGTGTATGGATTTTTAAAAAATGGATGAAAACTTCCAATATGACATATAGAACATATTCTCAGCAACTGGAATTCTACTATGGCGTCGTCATTGCAGATACTGAAGGACTGGCAAAGCCACTTCCGCATCACACGGAGGTGGTGTTGTGGGTGTGGCCTGAGTGAACCCTCGCGATGGGGGCTGAGCGCTCAGCCCCCTCGCGAGATGGGAGTTCCTGCCTCCGTCATAACCGGGCCGACCAATAGGGTCAGCCGGGAGGCGGGGCTTCCCTTCTTTTAAACAAGCCGGAGGCGGGAATCTCAGCCTCTTCTGCCCAGGCTCTCAGCCCATTCATTTCACTGTGTCTTGCGTCTTATTTCCTGGGGAGCGAGGGTCATCGCCACACAAGAGTTTTTCAACGACACTTAAAATCACTTCCTTGTTCTGTATTTCTGAACACTCCTCCTGGTTTTCAAAGCGAAACAAAAAAGCTATTGCAAAGGGAAGTTGCCATAGCTTTCCTTCTTCCTTTCGAATGGAAAGGGATTTCTTGAAAATGAACCCACCCACAGAATGCATAGAAGACAACAACTGTAATACAATACAGTTTATGGAGGGGAAAGGAAAATCCCACAGGAGGGCTGGCAAAAGCACCATGGCCAAGGTGGGGTGGGTGTCGGAGCCACCACCTGAAGCAAATGGCTTCCCCTCACCTTGTGCCACCTCTGTAGAACACCTCTTCTGGTCCCTTTGCAGTTCAGATTCATGAGCAGAAGCTTTCCCAGGTCAACACTTGCAACTGATTTTTATATTGGCCACGTTAGGTGGCAAAGCCCCACTATTATGAAATAAATAAATGAGGACCCCAAGCTTATACCAAGGGTTGCCAAGATGATGCCTTCCAGATGTTGTTGGCCAATAGGGATGATGAGAGTTGTATTCCAGCAACTTCTGGAATTCCAACTACCCCTGGCTTAAACAGAGGCTGCGCCCCACTCTCTTGAGTAGGCATTCCCAAACTTCAGCCCTCCAGATGTTTTGGACTACAATTCCCATCTTCCACGACCACTGGTTAGCTAGGGGTCATGGGAGTTGTAGGCCAAAACATCTGGAGGGCCGCAGTTTGGGGATGCCTGCTCTTGAGTATGGCTCAGCAGAGGAAGTGCTTTCTTTGCAGGAAATATAACATACTTTTGTTTGGAATGATTTTTTCTTTTCTTTCTTTCTTTTTAAGCACAAATGAAGCAAATGTCTGAATTAAAAAATGCAGAAATATAGATTTTTAGACTTTGAGTGCCACAGACTCTGACACCATGGAAAGGAATCTGTCTATTGCTGGTAAGCAGTGTTAGGAACTGCAGACAATAGTATCTTAATCAAAATATTTATTACTCCTTGTGCTGCTACGGTGGTCCACAGTCTCTTTAGCTATCTAGGCAACAACACGTAGCTGACAACAATGTGCTGTACAAGACAAGTCTGATTACAATAGTAATAATAAAATGACTCAAGATAGGAAGCCAGACATACGCAGAAGGTGATTCATAACTTAAGCATAATTCTACCAGTAACTGTAAATGTTGTGATCGTTTTTAAGCAGCGCAGGGGGTACTGGAGATTATAGACATTGTATAATGTGTCTGATCCAAACCCCACTGACATCAGTGGAAACCATCTAATTATTCCAGTGGCTTTTAGGCCACAAATGCATAGCATAGATGTTTCTATTTCCTTCCGCCCTCTATAGGCTTACTTGAAATGAATTTGTTTTCAAGTCAAATATACAATAACAGCTGTTTAAATTCTTTCCACATGGGTGAGGGAAATAAAAAATTATTTTATTAAATTTTATTAAATTTTATTTCATAAAATAAAAGTTATTAAATTTATATATTAAATAAAACAAAATTTTATTTATTTACTTGGTGTCCAAAATACACTGCATTTGTTGGGTTTTTTTTTGCCTTTTTAAATAAAGGGGGTAAGCAGAAAACCACTACTCCTCTCCCCCAGTGATTCAGCAAAATAAATAACACACAAGCATGATAAAAGCAAATCATTTACCTGAGTGCAAAATGGTGCCTGAAAGCTCCAGTAGAAGTAAGTTAATAAATTAGCCCACAACCATCACCAGCCAGCTGGAAATAAACTGGGCGACTGCTGGGGAACCCAAGAGAAGTAGGAGGCATGGAAGAAGGTAGCATTGGGTTACCCACATAGGAAGCAGTAGGGCAAGGCAACCCATAGCAGTGGGTTACCCAGACTCTTTAGGAGTGAATCATTAACTCCTTTCTGGAGCAATCCTGGTGTGAGAAAATCCAGACTGAAAGAAGGGAAGGAAGTGGTTTGGTGGAGAACATGATATGGACAATGAAGAATTAATGGAGGTGCAGGAAGCTTGCTATCCACATCCAATGACAGTATGGATGAGCCCTAAGTCCTGTCTGAAGAGGTGCATCTCTTTGTATGTCCCTAATCTTCCAACATTCAGCTTTGTTGGATGACCCCCAGCCCCTAGTATTATGAGAAAGGGAAATTTCTTTATCTACTTTCTATACACTGTGCATAATTTTGTACATAGTTTTATGTCATCCCTTGCTTGCCTTTTTTTTTCTAAACTAAAAAGCAGAAATGTTGTAACTTCTCACTTCCAACCCCAGGCTCATTTTGATTGACGTTTTCTGACGCTCTTCCAGTTCTACAATATTCTTTTTTTATATATAGATGTAGCAATCACCCAGCGCAGTGCGGGCACACCAGAGGTTTGTTTAATGGCTTTATGATATTGGCAGCTTTATTTTCAATCTCTTTCCTAATGATCTCTGACATGGAATTTGCCTTTTTCACAGCTGTCACACCCTGGGTTGACATCTTCATCATCCTACCTACTATGACTCCAAGTTCTCATTCCTGGTCAGTCGTTGCCGGTTCAGTTCCCATGTTTTATATGAACTTAGGATTTTTTGCTCCGATGTGCATCACTGAATCATTGCTTACGCTCGACTCTGTTCGCCATTTTTAATGATTATTATTTACTCGCGTAAAGAGTAAATAACGCCCAGTTTGTCTTACAACCCTGAATAATTTGATGCTGTTTGACTCCATTTGTATCAGTTCTATTCACAGGCTCTGGTTCTGTTCAAGTCACTCCCCTTTAAACAATCCTGGCTGCAGATTTTAGTTTTGGGGCATGATAAGTATGTGTTACATGAGTGGCAGCCAACATAGTGCCTTCCAGATGTTTTGTTTGTTTCGTCTATTAAATTTGTATGCTGCCCTTCATCCGAAGATCACAGAGCAGTCCACACCACAACACAAAAATACAAAATGAAAACACAAAATGCATAATAAAACAAAAGCAAAGCAATAACCCCCATTAACTGGTCGTGCTTCCTTTAGCTGACATTTTGGGTATGAGGAGTAAGTCTGACCATCTCATGAACCCTCAGCCGTATCTTCAAGTTTCAGAAAAGTATGGCAATCTTTCCTTCTTCCCGTTCATTGCCGCATGTCTCTGCCCTTGACAGATCTGCCTGGACCAGCCTGGAAAAACTTCAGTATTGAAAGAAAAGATGTTATTCACAGTATTCCTGGCTAAAGTCAGAGTGTTTCCTTTTATAAACATTTGAGCTGAAAGCATGAGGTGCAATACTGGGAGCCTTGTATTTGTTGCCTATGTATTCAGGATCTTCTCTGAAATGGGCAGATGCCATTTTTCTGTTTCAGCTAAGTACCTGGCTGTAAGCTGCAGGGCACATTCTTGGCTTTCTTTAATGAAGTCAGCAAAAGTTCAGTTCTCTGCCGTTCTTCCCTGACTCTTCCTTTGCTTATGTACCCATTTACATGGGAATTTTCACTGAGTAAAATCTCCTTCTGTCCTAGTTCACACTGAATGCCTTGCAACTAGGGACAGACAGATCCTTTCCCCATTTTTAAAATCACTTCTCCACATCTCTGCAGCTATTCGATTAAAAAACAACAACAACCTCATGAAAATTCTTCAGCGTTTTAGTGCGAAGTTCTCTTAACACACATTTTTGTGTGCAATTTTGACAAATATACACAGTTCATGCAAATAATTTCCCCTTATAGGGAAAACATTTCTGCATGTTTTTATTTAATTTTGCTAATTTGTGCATTTATATGCATACCCTAATACATGCAATTTTGTACACATTACTTAGTTGGAGAACTACACTGCAAAATCCAGAGAACTGCAAGTCTGGAAAGAGGGCTAGGTTCCTGTTCAGACACTGTTTCAGAGAGTGCAAATTTAAATGTGAACAGAGTTGAATTTCTTCCCCACTCCTAATTGCAGCCAATTGTAAAACCATCGCATAGCTGCCTGTTGGTGCAAATTGATATTTATGCATTAAAAAAATCCCTTTCATTACAGGTGTGGATGGGTGAGATTTGCAAAGACTCCCATCAGAAAACAGCTTATGGCAAGCCTTCCTAAATCAGAAGCAACAGCTAGTCTAGAACCCTTCCCTGTTTAGGGAAGGTTTTAATGTTTGATTCTATTTTTAATATTCTGTTGGGAGCCACCCAAAGTGGCTGGGGAAAGAAGTAAGTAAGTAAGTAAGTAAGTAAGTAAGTAAGTAAGTAAGTAAGTAAGTAAGTAAGTAAGTAAGTAAGTAGTGGGTAGATGGATGCCTCTGGGAAGCAGGCAGGCAAAACCTGAAGACAGTAGCTCTTTCTCATTTTATGTCACCAACCTCTGCCTCTGAATGTAGAGGCTCCATTATGAAGCTATTGTAATCATGGATTTTGTCCAACCCTTTAAAAAAGCCACCTAGATGGCTAGTGGTCATTACCACATCCTGATGCAGAGGATTCCTAAGTTAATCACACATTGTGTGAAACACGATCCCCTCTTGCCTGTTCCGGACCTACTGCCAATACAATTGTATTGGGTGAAACTGGAGACGGGTGCATTCTTCTCTTCCTGGTTTCTGATTTTCCCAGTCAATTTTGCCATTTCGGCATAGCCCATCATCTTCATCAGCCATTCATCTCCGAAATCATCTTCTCATAGCTGCCAAGTATCCTGTTTTCTCCGGGAAACCCCCTTTTCCCATACGTTTCCTGGTGATCTCCCGTATCGGTTATTATCCCGTTATTCTCCCTTAAATCCGCTCCTGCCAGCGGCCATTGTACTGGTGCCACTTTGCCCTTCTATGGGCACCAGAAAATGGCGGCGCTGGCACCGGAAGTCGCTTCTACGCATGTCCGGAAATGCGTAGATGCAACTTCCAGTGGCGCTTTGCCCTTCTATGGGCACCAGAAAATGGTGCCGGCGCTGCAAGTCGGCACCAGAAAATGGCGCCGGCGCTGCAAGTCTGGTGCCGGTCCCGAATTTTTCCATCCAGGACTTGGCAGGTATGCACCTTCTGACCAATGATGTTATTCTGGTTTGGAGCTGCCATTCCAAACATTGTACCCAATTGCAAAAGGTGCTGGGAATTTGCGCCTAACTTGCAGAAGCCCACATGGCATGTGGCACCTACTGGCTTCCAATAGACTTCCCGTATGCATCACGTTTGCAGGCCTCAATCTGTACCTTTCAAATTGTGCCTGCATGTCTTAAATTTTCAGCGTCGCCTTTTATTACATCTAGTTTATTTAGCACCGGTTGTCAGTTTATTAAAGATCCAAGAGAGGGCTGTGATTTATTATTGAAATTCCACTGCAATTACTTCAGCTCTCATCAGCATTACAATTAAGTTCAATACTGAATACTTTAATGTTATTAGGATATTAATGACTATTAAATGCTGGCCAGCATAATCTGTTATTAAATTAAGCAATAGGCCATGGCTGACTGACTGCTATAATGGATACAGTCACATCTCAAGTGTACAGGGAGACATAATGATAGAGATATTTGAGGAGAAGGAATTAAAATCTGGCAAAGTTTAAGAGTCTGATGGCGTTCATTACACACTGGGACAATATAATTGAGGTGACTTTGCATTTCCATTTGTGTGAGAACTAGGTTGTACATAGAGATATACGCATATGTACGAGCATTGCGTACAAGAGCCGTTGCACACAGGAGCACACAAGAGTGTACTTAGTCTTCTGTTCTTCCTTTGGAGAAAGGTGTTCCTCTAATGTTTGCAATTTCTGCAGCTAATCCTCTCTAAAAACATAACAACATATTCTCATTTCATGATCAGTGACACTGATAGTAATCTCCCATCCAAACATCTGTTTAGGGGGAAAAATCCAAAATTTCCTCAAATCCTGAGAATCACATCCTTCGTTTTTGGAAAAATCCAAACTCTTCCCCTGAATTATTACTCACAGATAGTGAAAACACCCTGAAGCAAAGTGTTCATGAACATATTTTGAGGAACAACAATGCTCTGAAAGCTTAGGGGTTGCCTTCCTGAGACCTCCGGGTATAGGGTGGTGTATAATAATAATAATAATAATAATAATAATAATAATAATAATAGCTATGTTGAATTAAAATTTCACTATTCAGGAATAATGTACACATTGGTTTTGTTGAATCACGCTATTGGAATTTAGGCCACCACCATATATCTGTTCTGCATACAATGGTAAACTGGGCCAGTCAAAAACATTTTCCTACCTGGGACAGAATAGCCAATGGCATCCCTTTCCCCCACAAATCAAGGTGCAATAACTGGGACAAGATACCTTGGCACCTGAGGCAGGAAATCCCCAAAGCACACCTATGCTTTCTTGTCACCAGTCACCTGTCAGTAAAAACACAACAATAATAAATTAAATATACCTCCTGCTCTTTTGCTATATGCAAAATCTTCCATCTGAGGTGGCCACCTCACTTCACCTAAACCTAAGGCAGCGTCTTGAAAGATCTACAGTGTATGCTCTTGGCTTGGCTATGGCTAAAATCCCCTGAGTGCCTGATTCAAGAGTAGCTTCTACACTGACACATTGACCTCCAATTTATGTAGATTTACAGGTCAGTAGGCTCTCCCTCCCCTCTATTCCTCCCCATTTTCTCTTGCTCATGACAGAATTTCATAGCTGTCAAGTTCCTCCCCTTTTTTAAGGGAAATTCCCTTATGCTGAATAGGCTTCCTCGCGAGAAAAGGGAAAACTTGACAGCTATGCAGAATTTGCTTTGGTGTGGTAGGGGGATAGCAGGATGTACTTTTTGCAATGCTGAAGTAATATGGGAATCAGTGCGGCCTACCCAGTGCTTTTTTTCTGGGGGGACACACAGGTGTATGCATATCCCTAAACATTTTGTGAATCTAACTTTGGCCTCATTGAGGGGCAGTATTTCAATATGAGTAGGAAAATGAGAGTACCCCTAAACATTTTTTTAAAGGAAAAAAAAGCACTGGGCCTAACCCTCTTCCTTTTTCTGTTAACCCATCCAATTTTAGAAGAGTGTAGGGGCATGCTTCAACTAAAACGTTAGGGGGCAACGCTTTTGGCATTTTTGAAAGTACCTCCCTCTGCTTTTCAGAAAATAACCCTTGTATAGAAATGGATTGCTCTGGGCATGAATGTCATGGATGTTCTAGAAATGCTTTCATGAACCATTTGTTGTAGGAAAACTGAGCATTAAGGTCACCTCCTTGTGATTTCCACCCCCCCCCCCAAATGGTTGTGTGAATTTCCTTTTAGGGCAAACATTGTCTAGTTAAATATTTGCTATTGAATAGAATGGGCAAGAATGTTAGCTGGGCTTTGGTTATCTTTCTTGAATAAATAGCACAATGCCATGTACACTTGTTCAAAAGCAATCCACTGTGTATCTAATAATAAGTGTGTACAGGACTACAGAAAAGAATGATGGGGCATTGCGTTTTATGGCTTTTAGAGAAAGGCATTTTGTACAAAATTTGTAGGAATGCTCTTTTTTGTAGGTGAGACGTCCCCATATTCTTGCTACAAATAGATTGGCCTCCACTTTACTTAATACCCAGTTGCAATCCGTTTAGGATCCTGACTTGCTACAAACATTTCCCATCCACAAACATAAAAAGTCATTTTGTAAAGAAATAACACCAATGTGTAACATGCCGTAATAGATTTTTGCAAATAGCCATGCAAAAGAAATGGAAAGGAAATGGGAAACTTCAGCACTCTGAATCCCATTCTGTAGGGTTCCCATTTCTTATGGAGCATGAACTAGCAAAGGACTGCAGTCATGGCCAAAGCCAAAATGAACCCAACTCCCTGTGTTTTGCAATCACCCTGGTCACCTTTGTGGAAGGTTTCGACTTTCCTCTGTTTGTTCAGATGAAGGGTGGGTGGGGGGATCTCTTTTGGCAGTGCAACTTTTATATTAACATGTAATATTGGGTATATCCACAGGCAGCTGGCTGAGTGCTATTTAAACTGGGTGCTGAACTAGCCGCAGACACTGACAGGCAGTAGTTAAGCTGCTCTTATCTTTTTTTCCTCCATGTCACCGATAATGATACTGTAATTCTTTGCAAAGTGGAATCCTTTGGCTGTGTTTTGACAGCATGCTTGTTATTCCAGTGGCCTGCACTGTTCTCTATGTCATTTCCGTTGGAGAGTTCTCTGCTGCCCCATCCTTTCATTCCTGTTTCAAGATTTTTGGAAACAAGTCCTCCGATCCTCCGCTTGATAGTTTCTTTTTGTTGTTTCCCCAACCCCACCCTGCTAGTGTGTATTGTTCACCTTAAATAAGATCTTCAAACAGCCTATTTAGCTCTTGAATATTGTAGCCCATTTAGCACTGTTTTTTCTGAACAGTGTTTATCCCTAAAGTCACTTCCTAGTGTCTTTCTTCATTTCCTGTGTTTAGATCGAGGGGATTTGTTTTCCAGATCTTTTCTGGAAAATCACATACCTTCCCCTCTGCGGCCCGCCAAACCATTAATTCCCGAAATTAGCAGTTATGTCTTTAAATGCTTTTGCATTGTTTACCCAGAAAATAGAAGAGGAATTCTATTCCCTTATCTTTCCCTTTCTCAAGATTACGTTGACTGTCTTCAGCAAGTTTTCACATTCTGGCCATAATAAATGGGACCCTGGTTCACTAAGCTTTCTCTGCTTACACTTCATTAGTTACAAATTTGGCATGGTTCAAGTGTTTCGACTTTTCAGGAAACTGGAACGTCCCCCTCCTAATCTGTAGGAAGAATATAAGTGATGGGATTTAATTACTACAAAATGTACTCCCCTGCCGTCTTCTATGTGGCCACATTTCTACAAACCAGTGTTTTCTAATTTATGTTTCCATCTCTGTGAACTTAGCAAGATATCCATATATGCATGAAGTGCAGCAGTCAATGTAATTACAGCAGCAATTCTGATAAGCACATAGCTATGCTGTTTAGTAACAGTGAGTATTTAGCAAAAGCAGCAGTTTTGCTGTTAATTATGTTTTCTAAAAGGCCATAAGAATAAGAACATCCATTCTGAGTCCTTTCCACCCAGTGTTGTGATTTTTGACAGTTGGCACATTTCTGGAAATTTATAGCATGGGAATAACTCAGAAAGTTCATTCCTTGCCATCCTTTGGCAACTCAAGGCATTAAAAAGCCTTCCAAATTAGGATGGATGTCCTAAATAAACACTCTATGTATCTATCTTCCTCGAATCTATTCATTTATCCAAAATTATTTACAGATCACCTTTCATGGCAGTTTACAAAGTAAAACCACTACAAATAAATAGTAAAATATACAAGTGCAATAGAACGGTGCTAAGGATGGGTGCCTGGTGACGTTTGCATCAACAGGCTAGTTTTTAACAGGCAGCAGAACACCTGGGAGGTTGTTCCACAATGAGGGGGCCACCACAGTGAAGGCTCTCCTTTGGATCACCACAAATTGTACTTCTTCTGGATGCTTAGCTGCCAAGTATCCCGTTTTTCACGGGAAACCCCCGGATTTTAATCCGTTTCCTGTTGTTCTCCCGAATGGAGAAAAATCCCAGAAATCCCCTGGATTTCCTACCTGCCAGGGAGCCTCCATTTTGGGTGCCGCTCTGCCCATGTGTGGGCACCGGAAACCGGGCAGAGCGGCACCGGAAGTCGCTTCTACGCATGCCCAGCGGCCATCTTGGTGGTGGCCGCATGGCGGCGGCCACCACCAAGATGTCCACCGGGCATGCATAGAAGTGACTTCCGGTGCTGCTCTGCTGCTGATCCTGCATTTTTCAGCGGGAGACTTGGCAGGTATGCTTGGATGCAGCACAGTCAGAAGGCCTCTTCTGATTTGCTCAGTGAGTGGGCTGGTCTCACAGATAGCCTGGTCCTAAAGCTGCTTGGGACTTTGTAAGTCAATAGGAACATCAGAGTTGGCATGATAGTGAATGGACAGTGCAATTCCTTCAGTGCAGGTGTAATATGTGCAAAGTACCGGTAGGATACTCAACTGAGCATCCCAGCTGCTGTGTTTTGTATCAGCTGCAGCTTTCAAATTAACCTCAAGGCACCCCCCTTTTCTAGTCTTTAAATGTTAACCCCCAAAGCCATGACACCCATTCTTGGTCTAGTAATGTTGGCCATATAATTACTGACATGGTTGTTGGGAGACAAAATAATGCAGTGCCTATAATCCTGCACCTATGTCACTTAGGCACACTTGAATTCTCTTGCCTTTAAAGATTGCAATGTGCAAATGGATGAAATAATTAGCGATAGGACAGACAATCCATTTTATTAATACATCCCAGAATTGCTTGTTCTCTTTTGGGAATGATCATGTGTGGGCTATTTACACTTTAAAAGACACGCATTCATTTTCCTTGTCAGTTTCAGAAAGAGACAAAACTGACAGGCTAAGCTTGGGTTGTTTGCTTTGCCCTGCATCCCATCATACAGGAGTTGGAGGTTGATGTCATTTTTCAAGGTCATGGTACCAGAGCACTGTGGGGGTCCCCCAGTTCCCCCTGCCTTAGAATAAAAATAAATAAAGAGAAACAACCCACTTGTATTGCCACTGTGCAATGGACATAAAGGATCAGTATTAATAATAAACCTATTCCTTTTGGAATCCACAGTGGCAAAATTCTGTTTCTGAGATGCTGAATGCCCAAGCAGTGAAGAACTGTGGGAAGTAAATTGCAGGGCTTAAAGAGTGATGCAACAAAGTGAGTGCAATCTTCAATGTGCCTTTTTAACTGCTACTATTCTTACAACGGGACGCGGGTGGCGCTGTGGGTTAAACCACTGAGCTAGGGCTTGCTGATCAGAAGGTCAGCGGTTCAAATCCCTGCGACGGGGTGTGCTCCCGTTGCTCGGTCCCAGCTCCTGCCAACCTAACAGTTTGAAAGCACGTCAAAGTGCAAGTAGATAAATAGGTACCGCTACAGTGGGAAGGTAAACGGCTTTTCCGTGTGCTGCTCTGCTTCGCCAGAAGCGGCTTTGTCATGCTGGCCACATGACCTGGAAGCTGTACAGTGGCTCCCTCGGCCAATAACACAAGATGAGTGCCGCAATCCCAGAGTCGGTCACGACTGGACCTAATGGTCAGGGGTCCCTTTACCTTACTCATACAACTGCTAATAAAGTTTTTGTAATCAGAGCTGGCCCCAGAACATCCAAAATCAAATTGGCCAGGGGCACCATTCCAAATTTTCTTAACTGCCAAATACAAAACTGAGCAAGACGGAAGATTAAATTGGGGAAAACATTCATATGCAGAATTGTTTCCTTCCTTCCTTCCTTCCTTTCCATAATTGTTACTGTAATGTTATGAATGCTCAACAAATAGCAATTCCCTTTTTTCAGCAAAAAGAATTTGTGCCTTTGCCATGTACACAAACACAACTGTGATGGAGAATTAGTGGCCTGCCTGGAGGCACAAGAGAGAGAGATGCAATCCTGAAATTTCTGGCCCCTTTTGGCTACTGCTCCCTGTCCTCAGCAGTAAAAAAAATCTCCCATACATACCCCAGACTTATAACAAGAGCCATTTATTTAATGTGCAAAAGATGCCTCTCGATCACTTATGATGTTGTACAATGACACAGATTGTGCTTGGGTACCTGCACCTTTCCTTGGTCTTTTGGGGCCAAATCCAGATGGGGTGCATGGGACCAACAAAGTTGTCCCACATCGTCCTAGTCCTGGACTGCCTTATTAAGCTTCAGAGCCTGACTTTATTGCTCAAGTAGTGATAAAGCGGGTGTTAGCCTTGCGGATGTAATTTTTTGAAAAGGCGGGATAAAAATATTTATCGTAAATCTAATTGATTAAAAAAATGTGAATCTCTCTTTACGCAGCCACTATAGATCAGTACTGAGATCTTTGAAGGGTTTTTTTTGGGGGGGGGGGGTCTTCAATAGGTTTATTTACACCAACTTGAGAACCTGATCTATCATATTCAGGATGATGTAGAAGCTGAATTCTGAATGTGACCTTCCCTTTCCAGGAGCTCTCATGGTGCCTCTGGGAAGAGCGAGGCAATATTTCCTGGGGACTCTGTGGAATGATGTTACCTTCTCCTTCCCCAAGAACACTTCTCTTTTTTTTCAAAGCTGATGGATGGGGGCAGGACGTGTGGACTCGAACAGGAGGGCAGGCTCACGAGAGCCTGAATCCTTGAACCCTCCACTAACATCTCCAATTATATAAAAAAAAATACAGTTGTAACAGTTGCCCAGCCATGAATTATTCTGACAATGTTTAACTTGCAGATAAGAAACCACAATCAGCCTGTCACATATTCCCCACTAACGAGGTTAGCATCAGTCGAAAAGGAAAGGCAGCTCACCAAGCAGTGTCTTGCTGTCATAAATTATAGGTATCCAGCCTGCATCGCAAGGAGAGAAACAGTCAAATAGCATGGGACTCTATTACACATTCTGACAGTGACAGAAAAACACCACTCGGCAGTGTTTAATCTACCATAGCTTGTTTATTCCCTTTTCCCATCGATGCCAGCCTGAAAGATTTGGCACTGTGCATTGCTGCTATCTGCAATTAACACAAGGATCTATTTAAAGCTTGTCTTTGATAGATAGCATGGGCCTCTCTAACTGCCCAGTCAGTGGGAAATGGGGTACCCATGCAAGGCCTGGTCCTGTTTTGTGCCTTCAAAACAAAAGTGCTGCTTTCAGGCAAGTTCCTTGTTTTGCTTGCAATAAACTGCACCGTTACTTGTGCAACTGAAGGGTGCATTCAATGCAAGCCGCAGAATTTCCTCTGGAAATAGCATAGCAAAATACAGCAAAATACAGCTGGTTACGTTTTTGATGGGAGGACACAACCACAAGATAACGTGTTACCCTCCAGGTCAGAAGCTGCTGGGTACTTGCTTTTTGCAACCCCCGGCAAGAAAAGCAGGAGGCTTATTGAATCCTTGGTAGGCTGCCCTTAGTGGCTCACAAATTGTGCAGGAAGAAATGGAAAGATTTCAGGAAAACCCTCACTGAAAACAGAAATGCAGAAAACACTTCTCTTCAAGAGTAGTGTTTGATATGCAGAAGTGGATAGCAGGATTATGGCTGTTTGGAGCAGAAGCCAAATAAAAGGTGAGATACGTTAGCAAGGAATATGCACCCTGTTCCTTCCATATTTCCTTCCACTGCCTTTTAAAAAAAACACACCAGTTGCTGTCTTTATCTAAGAATATAGTGAAATGCCTTCTACCAGGTAGAAGCAGCTTGCCAGTGGGGTGGAGCTGCTACGTTAGCTAGGAGGGGCAGCATGGCAGGGAAGCTGCTGCAGTGCAAACACGTGGGCAGAGCCAATGTGGCATTGCTGCCAATTTGTTTGCACCACACTGACTTCACCTTCACCTTGCCCCTCTCAGACAGCTGAGAAGCCACTCTATCTGGTCTTTTGCTTCTGAAATCAGGCCAGATTCTTGGTCTATCTAGTTCAATATTGTCTGCTCTGGCTGCCAATGGCTGTCCAGGTTTGCAGGCAGAAAGAGGCCTATTCATATCACCAGTTGCCTGGCCCTTTTAACTGGACCTCCTGCATGCAAAGCAAATGTTCCTCCATTGAGCTATGGTCCATTTCCCATATCTGTCATCCCTCCCCCCCCCTTGTTACATTTGATCACTTATAAAATATATGAAGGTGACCCCTTGCTGAATGCTGGAGCAATTGTATTTTAAAACATAATACACATTATTCTTTGCACACAAAGTAATAGCAGGTTGGTTAACGTGACACCCTCATTTTTACACGCCTGACCTGGAGCTAAGCTGAGTCCTGAATTACAGCACATATTAATTTGCTGTCAACAAGCTTTCTGCAGTTGGGTGATGCTGTTTTTAATTTAGCCTGTTTGCCTTGGCTCTGTTCAGCCCTTGCCACTGTCATAATCAGAAAAGGTCCACATGAAATAGGGAATGAATTCTTGGCCGGTCAGTGGAGTAGATTGGATGCCTCCCAAACTTAATGCTTACTTGCATTGCAGGGCAGAGTGTAAAATATATCTGTAATTAGAAGACCTTGTAAAACCTAAAGGACAGCTAAGATTCCTGGACAGGAACTTCGTCCTTCATTCTGAGTTGTCAGCAATAGTGATGTTAGTAGAAATTTTGGGATCGTAGCAGTTTCTTCAGTGTGAATTCAATAATGGTTTCTGAAAGTATCATGAAGAGCAGGCCACACAGAGGATGCATAACAAAAACAGCATTAATGCAAAACAGTTTGCTGAGAGAAAAAACATGCAGCAGGCTTCTGCTTGTAACGCAGAACTGAAACAAACAAACAAACAAACAAAAAACACAACCCAGGCAGTTCCTGATATGAAAAGCCAGTTTCTTAAAATGTGGGAACACAACCCATAATCAATGAAATTGAACTGTGAATTGCTTTCCTCTGCTCCTTAGGCATGTACCAGAAGAGGAGTTCAGAAGCACCCAGTTCTGGTTTTAAACATAGCTCCCTGTTGCATTTTGATTTGACAAACTGTGGCTTGTTAAAACTCTAGCTATTGAACAAGAAAGGATCATAAACTACAGTGTGATCAATTGTGTCCCGCGCCTGTGAAATCATTGCCATTATCTTCCTCCCAAATGTGAATATATTTGGCTCAAAGTGTGAGAAGTGAATTGCCCGTTCCATTTTCAGTATGGATGACTGAAGAGCCCCTATGCATGAGCGTGGTTTAGCAATGTCATCTGTCATAGGGATACTTTGTTTCAAAGTATAGAAAACAACTTTGTTAAATAAATGAGTAAATGCAATTAAAATAACTAGAGATAGTGAAGCCCAGTGTTTCCTGTTCCTTCTTTCCTTCTTCTTTCCTTCTTTCCTTCCTTCCTTCCTTCCATCATTTTTGGATGTTTGGAAGAATAAACCAATTTTAACCAAGATAACAACAACAACAACAACAACAACAACAACAACAACAACAACATTTATACCCCACCCATCTGACTGGGTTACTTCCTTCCTATGCTCAGTCAGATGCCTGTCATGCCAATGTACCACCTTAGGGTGGAGGATGGGTAATAAATGGACTTTTATTGCATTGTTTATATCTGTTGTTTTAGATCAGTGTTTTTCAACCACTGTTCCGCGGCACACTAGTGTGCCACGAGATGTTGCCTGGTGTGCCTGGTGTGCCGTGGGAAAAAATGAAAAATTACTTTATATATAGTCAATATAAGCACAGAGTTAATTTTTTTAACATTTTCTAATGGTGGTGTGCCTCGTGATTTTTTTCATGAAACAAGTGTGCCTTTGCCCAAAAAAGGTTGAAAAACACTGTTTTAGATTGTATGTCCTTTGTGGAGGAATTCTTATTTTTTACTGTGCACAGCACCAAGTACATCCAGGGAGTTGTATAAATACATGTTGACAACAACAGCAATAGTCACTACTCCCCACTACTATAGAACAAGGATATAGGTGGTAGCAGCTGAATCATCACCATCATTTTGAGATGTATTTATGTTCTCGTTGTTGAACTTTGAGCACAATTGGTGTGTGTGTGTGTGTGTGCGTGTGTGCGTGTGTGCGTGTGTGCGTGTGTGTGTAAAGGTGCATGCAAATAAAGTTACGACGGGCATTTGCAGGTTCAAGATCTGATTACATTATCACTCTAGGAAAGCAACACCACTACATGCATAGGCACAAAACTCACAAAAGTTATTCACAAGCTTTCCACCAAACTCTCAAAGGTGAATGCTGCAGATCTGATGTGCAGTGCAATCCTATGCTATGCAAGTTCACTTGAAAGGATGTCCCATTGTATTCATCTGGGCTGATTCCCTAATAAAAGTGCACAGGATTGCAGTCTAACTGTATCAGTGGGAAATATAAGTGGGACTTGAGGCACATACTCTATGACCATCATAAAACAGACAAAACCCCTGGGATACCTAAGGTGTCCCTAAGGAAGCCTGTTGAAGAACCCAGATGATGGAATCATGGCTGGAACTATACATTTCAGAATATGTCTGAATAAATCCCCAGAGCAAGAATGGCACATTACAGACTCACAAAACTTTGTGTCCTCCAGATGTTTTGGACTATAATTCCTAGCCACCCAGCATGGCAAACGATCAGAGATGATGGGAGTTGTAGTCCCAAACATCTGGAAGTTTGGGGAAAGCTGGTGTAGTATAAGAAATGCATATTATTATTAATATTATTATTATTCATTTGGTCATGTGCCTGCTTACTTGGGAATATATCTCATTAAGCTCTGTGAGAGCAATAATCACTGTAATACACAAATAAAAGAAAGGTGTAAATGTATTGTTAACTATT
This sequence comes from Zootoca vivipara, assembly GCF_965207765.1. NCBI lineage: Eukaryota > Metazoa > Chordata > Lepidosauria > Squamata > Lacertidae > Zootoca > Zootoca vivipara. Next base: position 30,367,917 of record NC_142591.1, read on the forward strand.
ATTATAATTGATGGTGATAAACTTTGCTTATGACTGATGAGAATGTTGAAACACCTCTAATTTTAAGGAAATGTAATTCTTTCATTTCCAATGCTGTGATTCTTTCATTTCCAGTAATGAAACCATCTTTCTTAATTTTCTACTGAACACAGATGCATTGTGCCTATGACTTTAAAAGTTACATGCTGGGGGGTGGGGGTGGGGAGCAGTGCCTTCTTTGGTATACGATGAATCCTCTCCACATGACTGTGCAGACTAAGCATGCATGCACCCGAGAGCAGCGTGGTACTCGTGCAAAGCGCAGCGCTGGAGGTAAAGCACTCAGACTTTCCATCCCCTGAGCCCTGAAAGCTTGCAGCCCTCATCCCCCATAATACCCAGATGCCTGGGTTTGCAGATTGCACGCACGTTACTCGAAGCAATGCACACTTGCAGGCGGCAGCTCAGCCAGGTGAACCAAAATTAAAAACCTCCCTCTGGCAAAGCTATTAGAAGCTGTGCCAAGCTTGTCTCAGCTGGAAACAGCCTTTTTCCATATCTTATGGAGTTCATATGAATTGTTTTCTCTTCCAGGAGGTTGTAAATTCTCTGGGTCAGCAGATAAAACGGAGTGGGGGGGGGAAAGGGAGGGAGAACCACCCTCAAATGAAAGACATTTATTCTTTTGCTAAAAACGAGCTCCCAGCATTTTATTGAAATCAGATGCCATGTATGGTTTACTTCAAGGATGTTTTGCAGAAGAAGCCAACTGCGGAGTGCAATAACTCTGTGGAACACAAACACACAGCGTTCCCACCCAGCAAGCCAAGGTGTAGTCGAAGCTGATTCAAGGGAAAGGTACCTGCTGAACAGGCAGGAAGAGCAAACAGGTAACGTATTTTATCTCTTTTCCTACATGTATAGCCTGTCATTTCCTCCAAATTGCTCAAGGCAGCACACATGGCTCCTCCCCTCTCCATATTATCCTCATCAGAATTCTTCGAGGTAGGACAGGGTGAGAGACAGGGGCGCCAACATTGGGGTTAGAAGGGGCTTCGGCCCCCTCCATATTGGTGGGCAGCGGGCTGAGCCCCCCTCCAATATTGAGAGGGCCAACATCCCCCGCCACTGCAGGGCACCCTCCGCAAGACCCAGCCCCAGACTGGGAGCCCAGGGACTGGGACAGGCAAGGGCGAATATCTCTCTCTCTGTGCTTCCTGCTGGGTGGCATCATGTGACACGTCGGCCCCCCTGACCATCTCTAAATCACCCTGTAGGCTTTGAAGATGCATGACCATTTGAATCCAGGGTTTCCCAGACCACAACTACACCATACATTGAAAGCCCATTCATACGACTTCTACCGTCGTGGCTTTCTTCAATGAATCCTGGGAACCAAATTTGTTCAGGGTGCTGGGAAATGTGGTATTGTGAGGGGGGTATGCTACAGTTCCCAGGATTCTTAAGAGGAAACCAGTTAAAGTGATAGAAATGTGTTTTAAATATATGGTGTGAATGTGACCGTAGTCTCACACAGGGCTTTTTTTCGGCCAGAAGTTCCCGCAGCTCTCAGGTGGGCGCCATTGCCATTCTACTAAAATGAGGGAGCTGTTCATGGTGAGTTCGGGTACCTCCTTTTCTAGACAAATACTACTGGTCTTACACTCTAACCACTGCACTGCACCACACTGGCTCTCTGGCGTAGTTGTCCTTACTTACTTGATTTGGCTGCATTCAAGTTTCTTCCCCCCCCCCCCCAGTTCTTGTAAGATCATTACCCAACTCCCCTTCTATTTCTCATTTGATCCTGACCTCCGGAGACACCTTTGCAGGAGGGAGCTGCATGCCGGAGTGAGAGAAAAGACTGTTTTCTAATGCTTTTAGCAATGTGACCTTAGGTATTGATTTAGAACCTGCTGCAGCGCTTCAGTGCAAAAAGGGAACTGTGGTAATTAAGTTAGTATCTGCACTTTCTAAAATAGTGCTGAATTGCAACAAAGAGAGAGAGACCCCTTTATTTTTTCCCTGCTGTCTCTCACTGAATGCAAATGCAGGCCCTGCCCTCTGACCTTGGGCAGCTTTCTGCAGCTGCAGCTGTGATTTGTCTTCTCTTTATGCCTTTAGGTAGGGGATGGATGGAGTCGAATCCATTCCTTCTGCTGCCCAGCTTTCTCTTCCCAAAACAGGCACTGAAGCATTTTTACACCCTACCTGACTTAATCACCCCCCTGAGATTTCTAATCACAGAAAGAAAAACAGAAACTTGGGGATGGGGGATACACATAAAAATGGTTCTGATGAAATTGCTTCCCCCCCCCCCTTCCCTTTGCCATTTATGCATGGAAAGACTCCTATCTCAGCAAAGTGCATAAAATATAAAATAAGAAATCTTTACAAAAGAGATGTGGTAAAGCCAGCATACTGAAAAGACTGGTTTTTTTGTATTATTTCACTAGCAAAACAGAGCTGCTAAAGGTAATGGCAATAAAACCTTGAATACCTTGGGGTAAACATGCAAATGACATGCTAATGTATGCAGATTAGCCCACCATGTTCAGTGTCCATAAAACCCCCACTAAATGCAGCTAATTAAAGATAGGTAAGTTGCTGCTGCCTGGCATTCTGCAGAAGGCAGTATATTATCACAATTATACTACGAGTGCCTTGGGGAATCTTGTCTTATATCTTTACCTTTCCAAATAACTTTCTTCTCCGTTTGATTTTTTTTTCTACTGCAAAAGAGCAACCGCCTCTTTTCTTCATTTCTCAAAGATTCAGTGTAAGTGAACTGTAAAATTTAATAATGAAACAAAAGACTGGTTCTGCAAATACTGTTGAATGCTGTGCAATTGAGATCAGTAGGTGTTAAGTATGAACTAAAAGTTACTTTTCAGAACAGATATAAAGAGAATCCCAGATTAAATCTTAATTTTTCTCTCTCACACACCCGAGTTAACTCTAAGCCGATTATTATTATTATTATAGAACTGAAGCATTTTTATTGACTACCAACCCAGTGCTCTGTCCTGTTCTTAGAAATCTGAAAATATGAGGGTGTTGTAAATATTTTCTACTTGCACAAATGCCTATTTTTAGATGCAGCAGAGTATATTTGCTTTTATAATAATTTGCATATTTTTTAATGCCATATTATCGTTTTAAATGCTGTTTTGTGCCTGGAGCCTACAGGAATTGGCTAGGTTTAAGTAGCTCAGTTGGTGAATAGAACCATTGTGTGCCCTTGGTTTTGAATAAACCAGGTTGTCAGTCCTTGAGCAGAGTGAAAGCTACTTGGTGGCAAGAGCTTCGAGGCATTTTCCTTTAAATTCGTTTTCTGACTCGAAGACCAAGCTGTGGGATAATGCAAATGAGCGAAGGCCTAAGCCTCCTCAAGTATTCAGAAGTATTCGTGTGACAGCAGAAGAAAATTAGAGCTCAATACTATACATGTCTACTCAGGTATGAATCCCATTGAATTCAATGGGGCTTACTCCCATGTAAATGGTTATAGGATTGCAGATGGAGCCTTACTTAGTTATTCTACTGAGGCCACATTGTTCTGCCTCAGTCAAACCCACGATATCTGTGCTTACTTAAACATTTCAGCGCACACTGAGACTGTGGTGAGTTACATGTGGTTTGTGCCACAGTTCTGAGCCTGTAACAAAATCACTCTTTAAGCACACACACACACACACACACACACACACACACACACACACACCCCACTTCAACAGTTGATGCATCAAGAGGGGATGCATAAAATGAGGGAGTGGAGGAAAACATGCAAGGCAGAAAATCGCCTACAACACTACAACACAAGTGTGGTTTAATGTGATATTACCAACAATCAGAAAAATGGAAAGCTGGATTTTGATAAGCGCGGGAACAGTGGGACATAGATAATGTAAATCAACATTTCCAGCAGCTTGAAACCCCACCTTATCATCAGTTCCCTCCTGAATGAATTGCATGTAAGAACACTCCCCGTTTCTCCTCAGACTTTCCCTCTCTCGTCTTTCCAAGTTTAAAAAGATACAGTGAAGGACTTCAGAATTCTGTTGCCAAAGTCTGCATCCTTATGATAACATTCAGCAGCCTGGTGCCATCCAGATGTTTGGGACTAAACTCCCAGCATCATGCTGCCTGGGGCTGATGGGTATAGCTGTCAATTTCAGTTTTTCTTCATTTTCTCATTTCCCTCCCAATCTTAATTTCAGTATAAATTACTGTGCAAAGCAGCTGCACCAGCTGAGCTGTGTCACCAATGGGAATCTGTGGGGCATGCCCTCCAGTCTGTATCATCCACACGGTTGCTTTGCCAACACCCTGCCCTTACCTTCCTGACTGACATTCTCCATCTCCCAGGTTTTGGCAGTTTCTCATGTCTGGCTCCTCTGCAAACTTACATAGTTCTGAAGACCTGCCATATGACACCATCAGTCCATCATCAGACCATGGAATACTGCATGCGCCATACGTTGTCGGTGACTCTTTTTTCACACATTCACTGGATGGGTCCATATGTATGTGTGGTGAGGAGCAGGAACATGCCAGTTCTGCTCTTGCTTCAGACCTCAATATGTTCAGCTGAACATCGGAACACAAGGTAGGCTGTATTATTATGGGTTTTCTGTTCACACAGTTGGCAACCCTGCAAAAAGTTTCCCCACTCATACATATGAAGCTTACAGTATGTGTCTTCATGTATGTGTCTACAATCTGTTCAGACCTTCAATTAAAAGGTAAAAGGTAAAGGACCCCTGGAAGGTTAAGTTTATCTCGCTTTCAGGCCAAGGGAGCCGGTGTTTGTCCACAGACAGCTTTCCAGGTCATGTGGCCAGCATGACAAAACCACTTCTGGTGCAACTGTGATGGAAACCAGAGTGCATGGAAACACCATTTACCTTCCCACCGCAGTGGTACCTATTTATCTACTTGTACTGGTGTGCTTTCAAACTGCTAGGTTGGCAGAATCTGGGACAGAGGAATGGGAGCTCACTGATTTGAACTGCCGACCTTCTGATCAGCAAGCCCAGGCGGCTCAGTGGTTTAGACCACAGTGCCACCCACGTCCCTTTTAGATCTTCAATTACTGTACTGTAATATGAAAAGTGAGTGCAATCATCCCCCTCCTTCATGGATTCAGTGAATAGGTAATTAATCTGTATGAAGGGCATGATTATAGAGCTGTTTTCACACTTGAAGACACCTGCAAATATGTATTTCTTTAGATTTATGGGTCACCCAAGCTTCGGGGAAGGTAACCATTTCATAATTCATTTGCTCTCTATTCACTGTTGCGATGGGTCTGGTCTTACTTCTTGTACAAGAACAGTGACTTCAGGAAGGCCACCCAGGGAGTCAACGGCTAAGACGGGAAAGGTTTTGAGTTCAGGTTCAGAAGAGCGACTGTGGTTGACTTGGGAAGAGGAAAAAAGAGTTCCGTCTTGTAAAAGTCATTTCTGCCTATTTAAGAAGCACTTCAAGGGAGTGGCAGTACTTCTTTCGATTAAGCCTTATTCGCGGGGAAGGGACAGCACAGAATCTGCTGATATTGGCAGAAATGGCCTTGGCTTCTTTTCGATGTTTCCCTTGATGAGTGTTTAAAGAACAGCGTTCTATCTGGCAGTCAGAGGACTTTTCCCACTTGTTTTACTTCTAAATATTCTTCAAAAGCTTCAGTGGCCTACAGAGCATTGCTTTGATCCTTCAAGCATATTCACCACTGAGGCTTACACCTACCTCGGATGATGCTCAACTAATTTCCTATCCACATTCAAGTTTCTAATTATTACTCTCAGGCTCAAGGTGCTCTCTCAGCCCCCACCCAAACCACTGAATTTACAAAAGGATAGATGGAAATTTGGGCTGCAGAAGGGTAGGATGAGCCCTCTGATAAATTGAGCGGAGACCACCTTACCTGGGCAAATGGGGCAGTGTGCCACCAACCTCAGCCAGCTCCCACCTGCCTTCCTTCTTACTTACAACCAGTCCAGAGGGGGTAACACTGTCTGCCAACTTCTTCCTCCTTAGGAAGAAGATGGAGACAAACTAGAATTATTTGCCTCTGCTTGCCATTGGTTCTGGATCCACATACTGCTTGACCTTCCTGCTTTCCTGTGTCAATGGGCACCAGCCACTACTGGCTAAAGGTAAATTAGTTTTAAGTTAGAGCATTTTTTCCTGGTGTGTGCACTATGCTGTTGCCCACAGACTGTTAATTTCAAATCAGGACACCAAAATTTGAGTGTTATAGCTAAACCATTAGTATTCAAGTAGTGAATTGGGACCCAGGTGGCGCTGTGGGCTTGCTGATCAGAAGGTCGGCGGTTCGAATCCCTGCAATGGGGTGAACTCCTGTTGCTTGGTCCCAGCTCCTGCCCACCTAGCAGTTCGAAAGCACATCAAAGTGCAAGTAGATAAATAGGGACCGCTCCGGCGGGAAGGTAAACAGCATTTCCGTGTGCTGCTCTGGTTTGCCAGAAGCAGCTTTGTCATGCTGGCCACATGACCCGGAAACTATCTGCGGACAAACGCTGGCTCCCTCGGCCTATAGAGCAAGATGAGCACCGCAACCCCAGAGTCGGACACGACTGGACCTGATGGTCAGGGGCCCCTTTACCTTTACCTAGTGAATTGTCAGAGCCTGGCCCTCAATTCCCCATGTACTCCAGAAGCAATGGTATTTCCTACCTGGACCCTGAGATCATCTTCTGAGGCCCTCCTTCGTGTCCCTCCTCCTCGGGAGGTTCGGAGGGTGACAACATGAGAACAGGCCTTCTCTGCAGTGGCTTCCTGTCTGTGGGATGCTCTCCCCAGGGAAGTTCACCTGATGCCTTCATTATATACCCTTAGGCGCCAGGCAAAAACATTCCCTTTTAATCAGGCCTTTGGTTGATCTGATTTACATCCTATGCCCTCTTAAAATGTGTGTGTGTTGTGGGCTGTTGTTTTTATTTTTATTATGTATTTTGTGGTTTTATATCTTGATTTTATTCTGTGAATCAATCAATCAATCAATCAAGGTTCCTGAGGATGCCCACCCCGCTTTCCTCCATGGTGAGAAAAAGAAGGCCACTTTGCTGGAAGAACTTGCCCATCATGACTTCAACTCCTTGCTCAGTGGTAAAGCTTACTGACTGAGCATGGGCCAGTTGATATCTCTCAGTCGAACCAACCTCACAGAACTGTTGTGGGGAGAAACAGGCATATTGCCCAGAGCTCCTTAGAGGAAAGGTGGCAATGAACTTTAAAAAAATATATTCTAGTGTGGGACTGCAGTTCCTCCTCAAAGGCCATGCTATTCAATATATTTACCAACCTTTTCCATAGTAAATACTTACTGGCCTATAGTGGGTATGGGTTCCTTACCTTTCCATACCTTTGTCAGGGGTTTTATCATTCAGAATGTGAGTTTAAACTGCACAGCTCTGCTATCCTTGTAGCTTGGGCGGGTGGTGAGAAGATTGCAGGGAGAAGATATTTTGATGGCCAGTTGAAGTACACTGGATAGCATTTGATCTTGCTGATGGTCTAACATGAACCCTGGCGTTGGAGTGGGAACTGACAAAATTTTAAGTCTGAACAATTTCCCTACAATCAGAGGGTGGTAGTGGTTCTAACAAACTTATAAAAACTGATTCTAACTGGTGAGCCTCTTAGATTTCAAAGGAAATCATGCTGATTAGACAGTTTGCAGTCAGTAAGCATCCGTGAAACAGGCGAACAGAAGAACAGGCACTGCTTGCCTAGATAAGGACCTTCCTTACCAAAATTATGACCACCAAATCTGAACAATCCACTGTTTCAAATTTCCTTTTCTTGTGACCAAATATGATTTTTAAAATGCACACTTTTGGTTACCAAACTCTGCCTTTAGCTCAGCAGAATGGAGCATTTTGCTCCTCCTCCTGAAATCAGCCCACAGTGGTGGGTCAATATATTTCCCCGATAAAGAACATAAACTTGTTAACATATGAGTAATTCATATCAGTGTGATGTTGCAGAAATGTGGGAATTTTGTACAGCAGCTGATATTCCCGGTGACCTTGTAATATGGATGAAATCCAATATTAGAACCTGAAAGGGGTTATTAGGGAGAGGGGAGGGAAAGCCTTGCAAGATTCTTTTTGCACAAGTGGCCTTTGTAGAAAAAAATAAGAGATGAAATCCAGCCACCTGCTGCAAGGCATGGCTATCCAGGCACCAGTCCGACCCGCCCCCCCCCCTCACTTGACCTGCTGTGACACCACCCAGGCTGTACACATAATGCAACCCAAACATCTGATCTCGCAAACCGCACTGGAAAGTGTGAGCAAGTACATTGGCACATCCCTCACGTACTATGCTGCGATGTTTTCTTTCTTTCTCCATTGGATTGAGCCATTCTGCAGCGGGAGCTTTGAATAGACCGAAAGAAAAGAGATCTATCACAAGACTGCCCTGGTCTTGCACCCTTCGTCTGTTTTAAGCTGGAGTGACCTCAGAGAGCACAAGACTAGTCCTCCTGCCCGGCCCTTTTCAAACCCAAGCCTGTCTCAAAGGAGTCTTGTTTTCTTGCTGGCTTTCACACACCAAGGCACTGTTGTGTGACTTTAACATTGTAAATTATGTCTGTTTAAGAAAATGCCAGTGTTTTTAAAAACAGAATAACAAGAACTGTGGAAAGGCCGGGCTGTGCATTCTACTCCCAAAGTTTGAATGCAAGGAGAATGGTGCATTCATCATTCTAAACCAGCAGGAAAAGAGACGAAAGATGGATGCACAATGCAACTTCAGTCCCAAGTAACGTGATAGCTGTTTCTTTTCTTTAAAGCAAGCTTATCTGGGACATGTTAGTGCTCATAATCTGACATCAGAGGCACTATCAATGCAGGTCTCTACTTACAAGCAACTGTAATGTTGAAAAGCCTCTTTCTTAAAAATTGAGGCTGTTTCCATATGATATGCTACTTTAAGCAGGGGGTTGCTTGGGGTAGGAGCATTTTGTGGTCCTCCAAACAGGATGATGGCATGGGCACCCCATTGCCAGCTGTTTTTGTGTTTTCCCTCCTTCAATCAACACCATCAATTATTTTTAAGTTTTACCTATGTAGGGAGCAGTCATCTGACTATGCTTGCCATTGCATTGGCTTTAGGCTTACTATATCCTCCATACTGGGGTATTTAATGTGAACATAGCTCTGTGTGTATTTTGGTTTAGTGAATATTTCAGGACAATAGTGCAAATTGCTTCTTGCCTGTTGGTCCCCCCCCCCCCCCAGGCACACACCTTAAGACCTGTGTGATGATGATTGGTTGCTAGATCCAGAGCCCATGTAGGTGTATATACCCTGATGAAGATGGAAGATGGGAAGGTAGGACCCAGGGAAGTCTGAGTTCAGTCCCTCCAAGTGTCCCTATTTTCCAGATACAAGCCCGGATTTACAGAAGCTGGCTCGGTTTCTTATGTGATCCCGGAATGTCCCATTAAGACGTCTGTATTTTCACCAGAAAGGACATCCCTATTTTCATTGGAGAAATGTTGACGGATATGGAGTTATGCCACGCCTGAGCCAAGGAGATAAGTAAATTACAACCTTTAGAAGACACCTGAAGGCAGGGAAGTTTTTTAAAAATGTTTCATATTTTTAAAGTTTTTATTTATGCTGGAACCTGCCCAGAGTGGATCGTGCAACCCAGTCAGATGGGCAGGGAACAACAACAACAACAACAACAACAACAACAACAACAACAACAACAACAGAATAGGATGTCCCTATTTTCATCAGAAAAATGTTGGAGGGCATGTGAGTTGTCTTCTGATTTCATCATGGACGATGGAGCTTTGGCACTGGCAGTATAGGCTGTGGAGCTGCCTGAGAAGGAAGGTTTAAGGGGTGCCTGAAATATATGGTTTAGATGTAGCCTTAAAGTAAATGGGAAGTGAAGAAGGTGACTATATTTTGTTGAGAACACAAAAATAGTAGCAGCAATGGAAAGGAAGCTGTGGAACTTGCTGAACACAACTAACTCTCTCTCTCTCTCTCTCTCTCTCTCTCTCTCTCTCTCTCTCTCTCTCTCTCTCTCTCTCTCTCTCTCTGTGTGTGTGTGTGTGTGTGTGTGTGTGTGTGTGTGTGTGTGTGTGTGTTTTGGAACTGCAGCCTAAAAAATAAATGAGAATAAACCACCATGGTAGTGACAAGTAAGAAACCTCCTCTTTGAATGGAGATGCGTATTATATCAGCTGCGACATCAGTAAGAACAAGGATTGGAATGTTCTGCATAACTAGATAATAGAGGACAGAGGCTTTAGAGCAGAGATAAAAAGCTGAGTGGGTGTGGCAAAAACCTGCTTCTCTTATGCTTACAAAGCCTAGGTCAAGCGCATCAACTCTAGGGGGTTGACGTGTCTCAAACCCCAGCAAATTGGGGGGTGGGATATGTCTGCGACAGAAGAGGAGAGTTAACTGTGAAAAGGGTTAAGTGGTAGTAGAGGTAAGTCCCTTGCAAGAATTAGTATGTCGGCAGCTGATCATTTTATTAAAATAATGAATACTTTATTTTGTTTTCAATGGCCTGAAGACATATATAAAGTTGTTTATGAGTTTTTTTAAAGATGGGGTTGAATGGAGACTCTGTAGTCCTAGCAGTCAGTTTGGAATTCTTGTAATGAGAGGTCAGATGTGATGCAGCAAGGAACACACAAAGCAGGGAGAAAGAGGGATGGAGATCCATTTATAAAGGTCAAGTGATCAGATTTTTCTTAGCGGGCACATGTGGTTCTCGTTTGCTCGTATTTTCCAAAGGCTTGTTCTCACAAGCTTCTATTTCTCATATCATAAAAATGATGGTAACAAGGTCAATGATAAATTGCCTTGCTCCGGATTTGTTTCCATCATCTTTCCTCCAGCTGCACCAGTCGCTGCCTATGCTCCAGTGAATCTTCGCTTCCATCAGCGTTGATGCATTGTGGCAGAATCACCTTATTCATAACTCCCCTCCTAATAAAAAAGACCCATGCCCATGATAAGATTCTTACGCTAGCTCCTTGGATGGAGCAGCTGATAAATGCACTGAATCAGACATGTCCTTTAGAAGTAGTTGCCAGCCTTTTTCTTTCTGTAAGAGTGTCATAAGTCAGGTGCAAAATATGAAGCGGTGCTACTCTACTGTTCACCGGAGCACATTTGTCAGTCACTCACACCTTATAGTTATGCAGTCACTTCTCAGGACTGCCATGTAAAATGTGACTTGAATAGGCATTGACAAATATTGTCACAGTGCACCTTCTTTCCTGGCAGTAGAAAATGAACATAAGAAGAGGCTGCAGGATCAAGCCCAAGACCTATCCACTCCAGCATCCTGTTCTCACAGACAGTGGCGTAGCGTGGCAGGGGAGGGAGGGGCTCCTGGGGCAAGTTTTATTTAGGGGTGCGCCTCTGCAGTTGCTGCCCTGACTGGAGGCACTCCATGCCCCACCTGCCCACCTAACTTGAGCAGCAGCATGCTGAGCAGGAGCTGGGAGAGAACAGGAGGAAGACAGGCCCTTTCATCCCATGCTGGTGGGGAAGGCAGGCGGACAGCGAGACTCGTGGTGGTGTGGCACCCCAGCCCAAGGAGGCACATGTCCTGCCTCTGCCCTGCAGCTCTGTTCAGCAGCAGAGGTCGCAGTCAAGGAGCATAATACTTACTTTAGGAGGTACAATACTTGCCCTGGACACTGACAATTGCAAAACAACATCAAACCTGTGGTTACGTAAAATACACTCAACAAACACACAAGACGTAACTGGCTGTGCTCTTAAAGTTCACCGGAGTAAGCAGAAGACCCAGTAGATCAGTTCATTCACAGATCAGTTCATTCACGAAGTCCATACACGTACTAGTGTCTATTCCACCTGTGTCTTTGTATGTTCATAAAGTCCAAACAATCCACATGGGAGCTTGTTACAGTTCCACAGAATCCTTTCACAGAGGCTAGACAAGGATTTCCAGAATATTGGCCTCGTTTCACCATCCTGGGCTTTATCAGTTGTGCAAGTTCATATGTGATGTAATAAGATTGTGGATATAATGGCATAGTAGTAGCAGCAGCAATCACTACTATGCCATAAGATCTACTGGGTCTTCTGCTTACTCCGTTGAACTTTATGAGTTATTTCCGTTGAACTCTATAAGTTATTTGATATGATATAGTGAATACTATATTTTATTTATGTAAGAGCACAGCCGGTTACGTCTTGTGTGTTTGCTGGACGCTGACAAGCCACGCTATGCCACTGCTCACAGATGCTCTTGGGAAGCCAACAAGTAAGACCTGACTGCAACAGTACTCTTCCCACAGCAACTGGCATTCACGGGCATACTGAATAAAGATTGAGCATTGGAAATGCCTACCAAGAAGAAACAGAAATGATAAGTTGTTCTACCACTTGTTTAATATCTGAGCTATTGCAGTGTCTCTTCTCCTCGGTCACTCATCTCTCACGCTCAAGCTCCCTTTTCTGTTTTCATTTCTGCTCTTCATCATTGCTCTTCCCACTGGGCAGTCTGACTACAAATCACCTCTGTTTCCTCCATCTTCACTGCTATAGAGACTTCTCTGTATTTTAGGAACACTCCCCTATCCACGGCCAATCTTCCTTCCTTGCTGCTTTGATGTGGATCTCTGTTACACACTAAGCAGATAAAAGCGCTTGTTCAGGGGTCCATGGTCACAATCCCTCAGGCACTAGACTGGCAGAAAGTCATATTAATTACAGTAGCCTTTGCAGAAACTGCTCTCAGCAGATTAGATCCCACATAGGAAGAGAACCTTTATACGCTCCTCATCAAGTCGACACAATTTAGCACTGTTCATAATTGGAGTGGCTCAAGCTGTTGCACAACAGAAGCATAAAAATATGAAATTTATTTTCCTGATACTAAATATTTCAAGTTCTTGTTTTACGTGTTCAGAAAGTGGTCATGACCCGAGGCGCTTCAGACACATGTAATAGTGTAATACACTAGCTATTTCATTTTTTTAAAAAAGAAACTGATACAATTTTCATTCCTTCACAAACCTTCTAAGTGTAGAGCAAATTGTCTCCCAAATGAACATATCAACGCCACAAGCAATCAGGTTTTGCTCTGAGAAAACACTCATTTAGCTGTTTCTTATTATTATTTATATATGCCAGCAAATTGTTAGGCATTTTAGCAATCCATAAGTAAAGCAACTTCATTTCATGTTCATTATGCTTCTCCAAGAAAAATATTAGGTGGTATGTGTAGGAATTCTTATACATTAATAACATGATTATTGTGACCCTTCAGCTTTTCAAATAATAGATGATAGATAGATGATAGATAGATAGATAGATAGATAGATAGATAGATAGATAGATAGATAGATAGACAGACAGTTGAAAAAATAATTCAGTCTGGAAAAGCCATAGCTGCCAAGTTATCCCTTTTTAAGGGAAATTCCATTATGCTGAATAGGCTTCCTCGCGAGAAAAGGGAAAACTTGGCAGCTATGTTTTGAAAAGCCTGTTGGACTAGTGAGGCTTTTATAAGATGTCCATAGGGTCAAACATTATTAAGTATAAATATAGCCAGGGAGCCCATCTAAAGCACTGGGGCCAGTGTTGAAAAGGCTATACTCTGACAATTCACAGATATTTTCAGAAATAGGGCAGGGAGCAGGGAAGAGGTTTTTCTGGGTTATGCAAGACCCGTGGTGTGTTTATTAAAACAAACACTTAAAATATGCTTAGAGGTAGTTGATGCCATTGCTGCAGCCTACGCTGAAGAGGAAAGAGCTATGGCTAAGTGGCAGAGCATTCGCCTTGTTTGGAAAAGGCACTGGATTCAGTCCCCAGCATCTCCAGCTAGAGCTGAGAGACAAGTCTGTCTGCAACCTTGGAGAGCATCTGCCTGTAGTGAAGACACATGCTGAGCTAGAGAGGCGAATGTTCTAACTCGGTATGAGACAGCTTCCTGTGTTGCTAAGATACCCCTCATCTCAAAATGTGTAAGGAGCTATGGTGCAGGGTTCTGTTCCAGCTGCAGCTTCCATCTAGTGCACTGCAATCACCAGTCTTTGAAGAAATCCCTTTTTTTAGATCCAGTCTTCTCAAAGGGCATCATGGCTTCAGTAGACCCACCCAGGAACAGAAAGGTACGTACCCTACCTAGGAGACAAGATGGGCAAAATAGAGGTGTACCTGAACTATTTGGAGGAAGTGAAGCTTCCTAAAGGAGGTAGGAACTGAGATAGCATTGAGGGCAACATGGTGCTGTAACCTGGTTGAACCTAACAAGGTCTGGGTCTGTTCAGTGCTTGGTTGGGCAATCACCTGGGAACTCGGCACACCACAATGACGTCTAATCATAGATGAATTAAATATAGAAATTGTGAAAAGGTTTGACATGAAAGGAGGGGCACCTGTAGTGATAATTCTTGGGAAAGGACAGGAAGAATCCCAATAGGTGATTATTTTAAATCTGTTCTTTCCTACAACTTTGCCACTACCTCCTTGTTCGCGACCATGCTGGTGTAGGAAAGAAGAAACATAGCATAGCGCAACTCCAGGAGTTTTTTCAGAGCACAGTATTTGAGAGGCTTTCTTTGCAATGCATGTGAATGAGGTGATGGTGAGGCTCCCAAGTTTGCTTGTGATGTATTATGATAGGATAGAGGAAGTCAGAGAGTGAGAAAAAGAAGCAAAGGCTGGATCCTTCTTATCTCTTCTTTGATGGTACCATTAAAAGCATTACAATTGTATCACTTCTTTGCAAAGTTGGTTTCATGTCTCATTAAATGTTGCATTTTGGCTGGCTGAAAATCTTTTGTGAAAGCCCAGGTTGAATCCGTGTAGTCAGAAGTAGCCACCACCAAGTTCAACAGAGCTTACACCCAGAAAACTATGCACTGGATTACATTTATGTATGACATGATAAATTGGGTATTGTGTGCTATGTGCTCTTTGATGTTCACAGGCAGTACGGCCACCTGTGCAGGTTACTTTATTTTGGTTTTTTTTTGGGAATGCAGCCTTTTAGCTGGTGACAGAAGGGAAAGAATTTGTTGTGGCCTAGTAGCATGAGTAAAAACAAGAACTAGCTAGCAGGGAGAAACTGAGACCTTGTAAAACTGTTGTGGACATGCCAATCCCCTTCTACCTGTTGTCAAACAAATGCAGACCCTCCAAGTGTCCCTATTTTCTAGGATGTCCCTGACCAGACAAGCCGCCCTGGTTTCTGATTTGATCCCAGAATGTCCTGCTTTTCCTTAGGGTGTCCCTATTTTCATTGGAGAAATGTTGGAGGATATTGAGTTATCTGACCCCCAAGCCATCTGAAGGCAATCCTGTACAGGGATGTTTTTTCAAAATATTTAATGTTTCATTATGTTTTTATATTGGAAGCTGCCCAACCCACTAAGACGTGTAGGGTATAAATAGTGAAATTATTGGAGCAACCCACTAAGATGTGTAGGGTATAAATCAGGGGTCAGCAACCTTTTTCAGCTGTGGGCTGGTCCACTGTCCGTCACACCATGTGGTCGGCCGGATTATATTTTTTGGGGGGGAAATGAACGCATTCCTATGCCTCACAAATAACCCAGAGATGCATTTTAAATAAAAGGACACATTCTGCTCATGAAAAAACACGCTGATTTCTGGACCATCCATGGGCTGGATTGAGAAGGCGATTGGGCCGCATCCGGCCCACGGGCCTTAGGTTACCTACCCCTGGTATAAATAGTAAAATTATCATTATGGAATGGGACATCCCTATTTTCATCAGACAAATGTTAGAGGGTATGCAAACGATATGTGATATGCACTCTGGAACACACACCACTTGTACATATAACTAACAGTGCCCATGTGATATGCAGGTGTTTTAGTTTATAACTTTCTCCTCACAGTCAGCAGCCAGATTTCCTGACAGTTTATGCTCCACGGTTTATCGGCAAAAGAAGAGACACTGTACAGGCTCACAGACCCTGGCTGTTGATAAGTGTATTTGTTTTCATCATTTGAATTTTTTTTAAAGCAAGATCTTCTGTTGTGTAAATCAGCTGGGCAGATGTTCTCAACACTGTTCTTTGGCCTGTGAAAGATGTGTGAGGTTTACATAGTGGCTAGACCATCTCAGTCTCTGTGTTATGTTTCTGCTAATCCTATGATACTTTACAGTCTACCACTGTGGTTCATAAATCAGTTAAGGCAGAGCACAGGAGCACAGGATATAATGCACAGGCTCCTGTGAAAACAAGCCAACTTATGAGTAGGGGTAGGGGAGAAATTTGATCCCGTTTCTGAAACAATATGCAATTTGAAACACAGCCATTTATGATGTTGCTTTATGCTGAGTCGGGCCATTTAAACCAGCATTGCCTATTCTGACTGGCAGCAGCTATCAAATATATCCAGCCTCTCTGGGGTAGAATATGTTGAACTTGAGGGCAAATCCTTTGAAACAATGCATTCAGGATTACCCCATCTTTCATTTCATTCCATTTATTGTATTTCTCTGCTGCTTTCCACTCACACAAATCACAAAGCGGCTCACAAACAATAAATAACATAATTACAATAACAGAACCTCAGAAATTCAACATAAGTCTTATAGAATAATTAAGAACTCCTCAGTAAAACAACCACATTCTGTAAAGCACTATTAACAAGACAGCTTTTTTAAAAAAAGCTGAACAGCACAAGCACATAAATGTCATATTATAAGATGCACAAAGCACTCGTAATCCACAAAGCCAATAACCCCAAACAAATTTGGCACTGTTGAATTCTCTCTCTCTCTCTCTCTCTCTCTCTCTCTCTCTCTCTCTCTCTCTCTCTCTCTCTCCCACACACACACACACACACACACACACATTCCTCACCCATATGACCACTAATCTTTTACTCAGCTCATCAAAAGACACATACACATAATGCCCATGGCAGTAACTTCATTCTGAAGGCTCCTAGGACTTGAGGGTGGGGTAAAGCAATTGGAAAAACCATTGCTTGATGTTCAGCACAAAGTCTCTCTCCTCTTATGGTTCTTCCTCTGGAAACAGCTCCCTTATGAAAGTTCCTCGGGCTGAAGGGTGGGAAAAGGCAATAGAAAAGTCTTCATGATTTTAGTGAGCCCAACACTCTCATCCTAAACAACTATCCTTAGAAGTAACATCCATAAAACTGAATAGGATTGAATGGTCAAAATGTAAGATAGTTTGTACATTATGAGCTGAAATTTTAAAACTTTATCCAAGGGGACGCTGTAGCACAGGTGGATTTCAGCACAGCTTCACAAAAGCTAGAGGGGGTTACCACAGCTACAAGTAGTAACTGTTGTCTTCTGAGCAGCATGCCATCCCTTAGGTACACATCTTTGATCAGTGTATTCAATGCAGTGAGGCCCCCACAATCTTAAGAGGGAGTAGACAGAGAAATCTCTGGATCAGGCTGTAAATGCACTAAGGTTTTATAGCTAAGGATGCAATCATTTCCCCAAAGACCTGAAACTCACAAACCCAGCAACACCTGTAGAGGCCAGTTCTTCACTAGGAAGTTTTCTCGGGATAAAATTTTCTGTGGCATTTTTTGATTCCTCTCTGGAGCTTTGTGAAATAATTTCAAGCAAAACAGTATGACATCGACATGATATACAAAATACAAGGAATCTTCTCATTTAAATTTGCTTGGCTCAGCTTTGTGAGGTGGAGAAGGGAAAGAGAGAAGACACTGGAAGATGATTCATACTGTTTATAAGAACTTCCTCCTTCCAGTGAACCATGGATGTGTCAGAAAAAAAATGAAACTTTCCTTGCAGATACAATTTTATTTTGTTTAAAATTTCTTTAAGAGCTCGTGCTGGTGCTCAACAGGACAGATCTGGCTGACTGAAAGAAATCGCATGATAGGTTCCACTGCATTTGTCCTCGCTTGCCAGTAATAAGGCCATGTAGCCAATTTTCTCTATGAACCCTTCCCACTGTATTCACCTTTCATTCTGACTCCATTAAATGATGTTTTCTATTCTTTTTCAGGAAGAGGGCAAAGATGTTTAAACCCTGATCCAAAGCACATTTAACTGGAACTAAATCCACTGTTTTTCATGTAGCTTAAGATGCCTTTCTCAGTCACACATGACTCTTCTTAAATATATAAATAAAATTTGAAAAGGATTTATGTTCCCATTATGGTTGCCATTTGACTACAGGGGGAGAAATATCCCAGCTTTTTTGGGGGAGGGGGAGATGGGAGGATTGAGCCTGCTGCAACAAACGAGTCAAACTTAGCAACTTAAGGACTTTGCCGGGCTTACCTAATATTTGTATTTGCAGTTGGAATCCATTCATTGTTACTAATGAACTTAATAAATGGGACATTTTCCTCAGAAAAATAAAGCACTGGGGCGCTTTCCAGAACGCAATTCTGTTTTGGATGTTTTCGCACCCCACATCAGGGACTAGGCCTTAGGATATATGCACAGGCTCGGCCTCCCATTTCTGTCAGCTCCCGACACAGGGGCAAAGAGAGGTTTGTTTGCTTGTTCATTAAAGTATCGATATACTGCCATATCATAAAATATCAGGGTGGTGTACGACTGTAAAACATAAAATCTGTTCCTGCTTCAAGTCTTTCATACTGGTTGGTGCCCATTCTTTATTATTATTATTATTATTATTATTATTATTATTATTATTATTATTATTAAAGGTTTTCTTGAGTTACAGAAATATATGCAATGTCTCTTATAACGTGTTTACAGAGCAACTGGTATTCCGAAGCAAACTGCCTTCAACACCAGTGGCAGAACATAGCCATCAAGTCATTGATGTCTTGATCCTCCATGAATTGTCTAATCCCTTTAAAGGCCATCCAACTTGGTGGTCATCACTGCTTCATGCGAGGGCAAATGCCATCGATTATCTATGCACTGTGTGAAGATGTGCTTCCTTTTGTCTGCCCTAAATCTCATCACACCTTCTCTCAGGCCTTCCCATATCTCCCAAGTACCCCGGGAAAAACAGGATATCCTGTTTTTTTTGTGAGAGATCGTGGTGGCCATTTTGGGTGCCATGATCTTGCATGGACATTTTTGGGGGCCATATTCTCACACGGCACCCAAAACCAGGTGTTTTGGGGTGTCTTGCAAGATCTCACCCTGAAAGAACACTTTTCCGGGTTGAGAGTGCGGTGTGGATCATGTGATTCACCCAGGAGCGCATCCTGGAAGACGCTTGTCCTGGTTTTGGCTCCAGAAAAGTTGGATGCTATGCTTCCCCTCCCAAGTTTCCCACATGCACCCCTCTAGAGCCGCATCTTTATTGTGTTTTCTCTATTTACATGATGGTTTAGCAAGCTATGTGCACTGAATAAAGACTCGCTTATTTTTGTATTTTAATATTTTGTTGGAAGCCGCCCAGAGTGGCTGGGGGAACCCGGCCAGATGGGCGGGGTATAAATAATAAATTGTTGTTGTTGTTGTTGTTGTTGTTGTACTGAAATGCAGTCCCCAACCTGCACTCTGAAGTGCTGTAGTCCCAACAGGTCTATTCCATGTGATTATTATTTTTCATGGGTAGAAAAGCTCTGGCCTTGCCTTAAATACAACAGAGAACTAAAACCTTTCCATTCTGCCTGAGAAAATGTTCTACCTTAAGCTTTTTGCAAACGGAACAATATCATGGGTTATTAATTCAGCTCCTGTTATGTAACGAAGAACTTCCAGCCTGCAAAGGCTCAAGCCAGAACAAACGGAATTAATTATTTCAGGTGATCACAGTTAGCTATCTATATGATGCATTTTTTTCATACTTTCATAGTACACTTTGCAGTAATTCAAAGTTAAGCTTGTATTGCTGGAGTAGATTCTCATCTTCCACACCACATAAAGTGGGTACTGGGAGGCAATTCTAAGGTTTTGTGATAGTCTGTAAAACTCTATACAGTGGTTTGTATTTTTGTTTTATCTCATTTGAAGTTTGAGCGCTTCTGTCATGTTACATAACTGAAGTTACAGCTTTTTAGCTGTCATGACTTGGGTTCTCTGGGTGGCTTAACAAATGCAACAAAAAGCATATGCACAGCAAATAAATGCGAATATAGGCTACTATTTTTCATAGATACTAAACATTTCCTCAGTGAACATGACACTGCGTATTCCTCATATCTGAGGAATGGTAGGTAAATTCAAGGGACTGATTTGTAAATCTGGGGACTGTCCCCGGGAAACGGGGATGTCTGGTAACCTTATATAGCAACAGGAAATTTCTGAAGTCTGGCAGCCAAAATGTGTGTGTGTATCTGTATACACTAAGGATGAGGGAGGAATTTCATTTAAGTCTGCATTTACAGATAAGTTTACCTCATTTGCACTTCCTGGAAAAAATATATGAACTGATACACATCCATCTTTTGAAATCCACACTTTTCTGATTTTTGTGGTGTTCTCCAGCCAAATAATGCATCTACTAGGAGAAAGTGTGCATTATGCATTATACTAGGGTGAAAAATATTCATATTAGGCAAAATTGCATAGAACATGGGTGGTTTAGGAGATATATTAACAAAAATGCTGACAATTTTTTAATGAGGGCTTAAAACATCAGAAGCTGATGTGAAAATGTGAAGAACAGAATTTAAGGAAGGAAACCAATACAGTCATACCTCGGTTTAAGTACGCTTCGGTTTGAGTACTTTCAGTTTAAGTACTCCGCAGACCCGTCTGGAACAGATTAATCCAGTTTCCATTACTTTCAATGGGAAAGTTCGCTTCAGGTTAAGTATGCTTCAGGTTAAGTACGGACTTCCAGAACCAATTACACTCATGTGTTGTTGTTGTTTAGTCGTTTAGTTGTGTCCGACTCTTCGTGACCCCATGAACCATAGCACGCCAGGCACTCCTGTCTTGCACTGCCTCCTGCAGTTTGGTCAAACTCATACTTCGGGTTAATTACGCTTTAGGTTGAGTACTCCGTGGACCCGTCTGGAACGGATTAATCCACTTTCCATTACTTTCAATGGGAAAGTTCGCTTCAGGTTAAGTACGCTTCAGGTTAAGTACAGACTTCCGGAACCAACTGTGTACTTAAACTGAGGTACCACTGTACTGACAGATTGTCCATGCCTAGTACATCCATCCACACAAATTACTTGATTTGTAGTATTAGCAAAAAGTCCCTTTTTTGAGTTTTCAGCCTGAAACAAAGAAACCTGTGAGAAATTCTGCCATGACCTCAATTAGACAGGCTTGCTGTAAGAAATTCTCATGCTGCATTCTTTGAACTAAGTGGGACTTTGGGTAGTATCCCACACTGCTGTTTTTGGAGTGCAGCAGATGTCTGCTTGTGCAACAGAACTTTCCCCTCACCTCCTCACCTCTCCCTTTTCTTGCAGCCCCAGCCCCCTGAATAGATGATGAGGGCATGCAGGAAGAGGAGAAGAAGGGGAAGTCCTCTTCTGCGAGTGGAACTCTGTATTTGCAGCACTGTAGAAAGCCCCCAGCTTCAGGTAAATAGGTGTGGGGATTGCACTGCATATCTCCGTTTCTTCTCTGCAAAGTACACTCTGTACCCTGTCCGTGATTCCAAAGTACCTGGTGAGAGAGCACCATATCTTATACGGAGTCAAGACCAATGATTTGTTTAGCTCAGTATTATATACACTGACAGCAGCAGCTGCTGTGCCAATGTGAGTTCTGAGGCTCTGCAGAATTGTTACCAGATGTGGAGCAGGGCCAGCAGCAGATTCCTCGCTCAGGTTCTTCAGGGTACCATGATTGGAAGGCTATGTATGATCTACAATAGCATTTCAAACTTGTAAATAATTTTGGGTTCTCAAAATGATTTACAAGTATAAAATAGTTGTCACCACCACCACCACAACTTTATTGCATGCCACCCCCACCACCAAGTGGTGAGAGATTCCAGGGGTTCCGAGCCCTTACACAGGGTTTGGTTTCCTTTGGAATGAGGGACTGGAGACTGAGGTGTCTTTAATATATATGGCTTATTTACACATATATACAACCTGAACCTATGATGGAGTACTTCACAAAACTAACACCGCAATCTCATCTTATGCTGGAGTACGCTCCTGACTATCATGCACATTTGCAAAATCATGTAAACGAAGAACAAGTTTGTTTTATTAGCTTTGTTTTCTGATCGTCACCTGAAGATCACAGGGGGGTTCACAACTTAAAAATACCCCAAGAGCAACCCAGTATGACAATCCTTACCTTCTGAATCCAGCACTAAGTGGGCCTTGCCCTTCCCTACTGATGCAAAGCAGACTCCGGCAAGATATCTAGGGTTTCCCCCTTGCTTTCCCATATTTATGATTTTTTTGTGAACTGCTAAAAGCTGTGGTTGTACAAGGGAAATCAGCTTACAATGTGATTTGTATTATTTCTTCCAGAGTCTAATTTTGCTACAGACACCACTAGCAGAACTGCTCGGCAGTGTTATTTACGGATGGCAGCCTTTGAGCATTCCGGTGGTGTCTTCCTTCACCTTCTTTTCTGTGTAGTATTGCATATACATAAAATTAATATTTATATGCAGCTTGGCAGTATAGCACTGGATGAAATGCCTCAAGAGCAATTGATGCTCTAGGTTCTTTTTCACCTCAGGAAGTTCCTTTCAAGGAAAAAGCGATGGCAGTGATGCTTCAGAAACCTGATCTTGGTATTCGCATGCAATATGAGTGCAGATTGGTAGTAAGCCTTGGGGTTTGCAGCCTTGATGGTGATGGTGACTTGGAGGGAAGAAGAATTTGGAGGTTAAAAAACACAGAAAACACAGTGTGGTGTGCTTAAAACGAAGCCCCTTTCCATAGCTAAAACGTTAACAGAGCAGAGAACATCTTCCTCTTACAGAATTTGGGCTTCTGTTTGTGTGAAACTGACCACCACTTTAGTCTGCGAGTTTTAATCTATTGGCTGTGTTAAACAAGAGTTTGAGGAAACTCTGGTGCTCTGGCTACCCCAGAACTCTACATTCTTTAATGGATTTCTTTGCCTCTTTAAAGTCATTTTGAGTCAGAAAGCTATCTCATGAGCTTCTTCCATCTTCACTCTCTCTCTTTTGCTCCCCCATTTTTTTCTTTCTTCACCTTGAATCAAAAGATCTATTCAGCTTGTGACCAGATGTGAGCAATCACAGCTTGACACACAGTACAAATAACACCTACACCAGGCATCTACGGTACTTTTGAATTGGAAAGGAGCCCTTGATGTGCGCAGGAGATTGCTCTGGTTTATGTAACTTGCACATGAACAGTAGTAGGCATCAAGTGAGAATTACATGTGAGGATCTCTCGACAGCAAGCCCAGAGGCAATCCTGAGCTCCCAACTAAATGAAGGCAGCCATTTCAAAATGGAGCTGGGGTCAAAGGCCACGGTTCAGCCTGATTGTATAAGTGGTCTAATATGTTCTGTAAGTAAAGATCAGCCAAAGGAAGAAAAAAAAGGAGCCTGCCTTGAAACCCAAATTAACATTTGTTTTCATTTTTCAGCAACTGCAGAACACACAGGGGTCATTCAACTGCCGGGACTGACACTATTTAGCATTCATGATCTGGAGAAAAATAAAGTGCTAACCTCTGACCTTTCATTAGAGTGTAGCCTAGAGTAATGGCAGGGAGCAGGGACAGTTTGTGACTGAAAATAAAGCATAAAAGGGCTATTCCCTATTAGAAAACTGAGCTTATTCTGTTAGTAGACACAGGCAATTTAGTGTTATAACAGTAAATGGGGCCCATATGATGCTTGTGGGTGTTTTGGTAATGTGAATAATTTTTAAAAGTCATATCATTTCTTCTGTACTTTTAAAGTTTGCCAAATACAGCAACCGTGGGCTTTTAAAGTAAAAATATAAATCATAATTTGGTTTCCTTTTTCTCTTCAAGCACTGCACCTTGATTCTCTTTCAGGAAAATGGTTTCACCAAGCAACATTGAAGTAAACACCTGTCATTCATACATCACAGTCAGAACTGTACAAACGTTCATGGGTGAACTGTCACATTATGGAACAGCAAGCAGCTACATTACCCTTCCAGCCAAACACTCAATTCAATATGATAGGATTCCTCACTGGTCTTGAATGCCTGATCACAACATTGCGAACATTCCACTGTTCTAGCCAGTGTTCTAGATCCAGTTTTGAACAGGTGTGAACAAATGCCACGGGAGCCAGAAGATTTAGACCCCGCTCCTGATAAAATGCGGCTGAAGAATCGAGAAGAAATTGTTTTGTATATTTCATGATAACTTGAGGTTTCTATACAAGGGGGAATCAAATATCTCAGATGTTGAAATTTGGCAATGGGATACACAGCTTTTCTCACTCAGTTACCTGTGCCAACGCTCCCTAAGTTGATAGTAGCTGAAAATTGCTACCATCTGTTGGCTGCTTCGGTGCCCAAAGGAGGTGGTGGTTGCTATTAATCTCTTACTATACCACTGTTCATCACAACATAGAAACCCTATCATGCTTGGTGTGAGCTTCTAATAATTTTCTATGGCTTCAGCTAGTAAACAAAACAGGTATGAGTTTCAGTTGTTTCTGTAGCATGAATTGTTATGAGTGAGTAAGGGTGGCTCTACACATGTGTAGGGATAAGGTGCTAGACAGCCAAAGTGGAGGTAGAATGGACTGAACCACTTCTGACGGCAGATGGGGGGATACCACCTCTCCTCTATATTAAATCAACAGCAACCAGAAACCTCAGCAGAGCAGTGGATCTTTTCATCAGATTCTTGGTGTGCTTTTACATGTCTCTGTACAAACTACAGAAGTCTAGATAAGGACCTCTAATCCAGGTCAGTTACTGTCATACTGTATTCTTGAGAAACGGTTGTAGCATCACCAAACTATATCAAGCTATCAACCCTTAGAAACTTCAGATAATTCAGGTTGTTTCCAGGGCATACAGAATCTAGGTCGATGGTTTTTGACCTTTTCAGATCCTGACCTCCTTTGGCATGTATTAGTATATCCCTTTTTTTGCTGCCTTCCTCGTTTTTTTGTCCTTGTTCCCATTTCTCTCTTCCTCAGACTCTTCTCTTATTTTAAATTTAGAGGCTTAAAGATGGGGGGTGGGGAATGGATGGTGGTGATACTGGTATGACTCACCTTGACCCACCCAGGTGTTCTGGGACGCTTGTCCCCTAATTCAGCTTCATTCCACAAAAGGCCTCTTGTGTGGTGCTTCAGTTTAAGTTGACAATTTTGTCCTAGAAATCACTGAACTGTAATTATATTGATTTCTCTCACACAGGCAATAAGCAATTTCTAGAGACCCAGAGTAGATGTAAGGGACTAGCAGGATGTTCACCAGAGGGAGAGGGGCTGGAGTCTGACTCGGGAGAGGAGGTCAACAATTTGTGGGGAACTGCACTGGCCAGGCAGCAAGAGTCAGAGGCAGGGGGAGCTTCATAGCTAGATGGTAGAGCACAGGACAGGTTGGAAGATGAGGAGGGAAAAGTAGGTCAGGGTGGATATCTGGATATCTTGTTGTAATTAGGCAATCATCCCCCAGTTCCATCTGAGCACTGGACATAGTGGTTGATGCCATGTCCCACCAGTGAACCAGGAACATGCTTCAAGTCTTATCCAGTGTTAACGGGATGTCAAAGGACCTTGTTCAGTGCTAGAGTTTTGGATACAGAAGGTCCTGGATTGAATGCTCAGCAGCTCCTGGTGGAACTGGTAGTGTCCCTTCCCTGCCTGTAGCCCTGTAGAACAACTATGCTCATCAGGGCAGATAATGGTGGGCAAGATGAACCTACAGTACAAGGCAGTTTCATCTGTTCCTAAGCACTGCTCCCCTACCAAAGCTTTCCATTACAGTGTTTTGTTTTCAGTCAGCACATTCTTCTGCCCTTCTTCATACAGGGATAATGCACTTGGATAATATCAGATTAGATGGCACAGTTCCAGGAAGTCTGAGGCAGCTGTCCAATTGGTTGTTTTCTTTTGTTTTTTGGTAACCCTCAGACTGGTTTTACAACCTTCTTGCAAAAGTCATACTTAATGGCAGAGTAGTCAAAACACCTCACTATCCGAAGATAGAATATACCAGAACCATTCTGCTCTGAGTAGAAATATGCCTGTATGCTTGATTTAGTGCAGTGGGAGCTCACAAAGCCTATAGATTAGATAGAAATGTACCAACTGTGCTTGTCAAAATACACCCGTGCAGAGCTCACTGCCAGATACCTTTTGAGGGAAGGGGCTTCTTGTATGTTTCCATAAGCCTGTTTGTGTTTCTTTTTCCATCTTGACAAAATTATGCTAAGTAATCAATAAATCTTGGCTGTAGCACATATTAGAAACACTCCAGCTACCCAAGTCTGCAAGAACATTGCTTGCTGTGCATATTTACGGCTGATCCACTTTGTCCCTTACACAAGCCATTAGGCACATGGCCCCCTCTATAATTACTCATGGGAGGGTTGCCGATGGTGGGGGGGGGTGGACGGTTGCATTGGCAGCAGGAAATTCCTGTACATAGAATAGATTCAGTGGGGAGGAGTCAGTAGATGACTGAATCACCTCCTACTTCAGAAAATATTTAAACTAATTTGCATTTTTAAGGGAACAAAAAGAGGGGTTACTAGATTTCAGGTGTAAACTTACTGTCCCTTCTGTGAATGTGAACAATGAAAGGTCTTATCTATACCGCAAACCTATACTGTACCAGTATGGCTGTCATGGCTTCCACAAAGAATTCTAGGAACTGTAATTTGTTGAGGGTGTTGACAGTTCTTTGTTAGATATCTCTAGCCCACCTCATAAACCTACAGATCTCTGGGTTCTGTGGAAAGAGACGGTAAGTGTCAAATTTGTTTCTGTGGTGTAGATATTCCCAAAGAGGAAAGTGTGATGCAACTCTTTACCCAGCCCTTTGACACCTGAGATGTTTTCAGGGCCTACTCGAATATATTCCTGTGACGGGCATCTGTTTATAAACTGTATTTAATTCTGAATGTTAAATTATTGTAACCCGCTTTATAATGTGCTAGTGAAGGGCAAGTAAAGGGATCTCAATTGTAAATTGGTCCAGCCCTGCCGCCTATGCAGGAAACCAACTTCTACAGCATCCCTGATGGGTAGCTGTCCAGACTCTGCTTAGAAACCTCTAATGGAGAGTCAACCACTTTCCTTCAACCTTTCCCCATAGAACTTGCCCTCTAGACCACTTACCATCTGTGAATAATTCTAAGGATTAATCTTTAATACGTAATTTTAATACCAGTTATATCTGGCTCCATTTGCTGCTGGCTTCTGCATCTCTCAATAATTCACAAATAAAATTACCAGTATGCCGAAGCAAAAAAAAAAAATTCAAATCACACATTCCAATTTAATTTGACTGTTTAGTCGATTGCATTGGACATGACAAACGTAAGCGTTTTTATGCCCTGCTGATTTCAGTGGATGAGATTTGAGTCCTTCCTTCCCATTCCGATTGAAATGAGTGAAGATTCAAATGGTTTAACTTTGGCATATACCTGATACATATTTGGAGGATCTCTCCATGACTGGTACTGCTTTACTGTAGAGTAGATTGTGATTTGGACTTACTTCTAATGAATCCATTCCAGTCACTGCTTAAGGTAGGCTAGCATCTACAAAGGAGTAAAGACAGCTGTTAATTCTTGGTATAGCAACAAACAGGGTAAAAATATAATAGTCGTGAAATGAATTTGATAATATATTCAGTACAACTGATAATTTAGATGATGATTTGCAAATACACCTCCCCACTTACATAGCACAGTCCTTTAGTTCTATCCTTCTTCTGTCCTACAGGAAAAAATAAGCTAAGAGCAGGGAGATGGAAACTTGAAATCAACATGAACTGATGGTGACATGAGCCAATAGCCTGAAAGGTGAAGAAAGGCGGGACTGCTTTCTTAGCATTAAGCATTTTCCAGGGTGTGCTTGCAAAACTGTTGCAGGATTTCCGGAGGGCACTGCCTTGGCATGGGTTTTAGGGTGTGCCTGGTTCATTGCTCCAGGTCTATTTAAAGGTGTAGCTTCTTAAAGTGGTTAGGGCTTGACAGAAGTCCAGCTTCTTCGTAACAGGTTATTCCTATCTACTTGGAAACTACTAATGTCAGATTCAAGGCCTTGAAGAAGCTATTTTTGAAAAATAGAGGGGCTGCATATTTTAAAAAAGGAAAAGCAACCATAGATTCCAGGCCAGGCATCCCCAAACTGCGGCCCTCCAGATGTTTTGGGAATTGTAGTCCAAAATATCTGGAGGGCCGAAGTCTGGGGGTACCTGTTCCAGGCCATACTTTATAAAATCTTAATATACCTTTTAAGGACACTTAGTTATTTGGCATGCCACACATCACCTATGCAAAAGGCCACACCAATATTTTCCCTTCTCTTCACAGCAGACATTGAAAACGGTGACCTGTGAATGGATAGGGTCATTCACAAAAAGCAATTAGTGCCCACAAAACTTTTCCAACCAAAAAGCAGTACAACCCCAAAATATCCTATATAATAATGTCCAAGTTGTCCCTGCGTCCAGTTGTCCCGTGTGTCCCTGGGGTACTGCGCATGTACCCCAGAGACACAGGGATTGGACGGAGGGACAACGGCCAACCGCCGCTCCGCCAACCGCCGTTCCGAAGCCCAGTCTCATGCTGGAGGTGCGCGGCGAGGCGGCGGGGGAAAGAAGCGCTCCCCCCGGCAGCCTTGCCGCGCACCTCCGGCATGGGACGGCGCTTCCTCGGCCGAAGCGGCAGCGGGCGCCGAGGGAAGCCGGCTTTGGCTTGGCGGCGGCGGGAAGAAGAGGAGGAATTCCTCCTCTTTTTCCCACCGCCGCCAAGCCAGTCCCCAAGCCGAAGTGCGGCGCGGTGGGGGCTTTTCGCTGTTTGACTTCCCGGAGTGAAGGGGGAGGCAAACGGTAAAAAGCACCCGCCGCGCCGCACTTCGGCTCGGGGACTGGCTTGGCGGCGGCGGGAAGAAGGGGAGGAATTCCTCCCCTTCTTCCCGCCACCGCCAAGCCAGTCCCGGAGCCGAATTGCGGCGTGGCGGGGGCTTTTTGCCGTTTGCCTCCCCCTTAGCTCGGGGAAGGCAAACGGCGAAAAGCCCCCCCCCCGCGCCGCAATTCGGCTCTGTCCCCCGCGCGCTTTAGTTTGGGGAAGCAGGCAGGGAGACGCAACAGCCCGGGAAGCTGCGGGCTGTTGCGTCTCCCTGCCTGCTTCCCCGAGCCGTAGCGCATCGGGGGACAGCCGAAGATCGGCGGGCGCTGTTTGCCGGGGTTGACAAACCCCGGCAAGCGGCGCCTGCCGATCTTCGTGTGACAGGCAGTGGGGAATGCAGGCAGGCAATAGAGCAAGCGCCTGCCTGCCTTCCCCGCCGCCAGTCCCCCGGTGCTTCGTGCAGCGCTGCTGGGTGCCGACCCGGCAGGCCGCTTCCTTGATCTGGCGGCCTGCCGGGTCGGCGCTGATCAGCGCTGCGCGGAGCACCGGATCGAGGAGCCGGCATGCATTCTAGCGCCCGTTTATTTAACGGGCTGAAGACACTAGTTGTACAATATTTTTGCAGCAACATTCTGCAACCAACTTGTTCCGCGCCAGGTCGCAGTCTCTACTGGGAAAGGGTGGGCACAGCAGAAATATACTAAACAAGTCCATGTCCAGCAGGTCAAATAATCAGGGGTTGTATTCCAGAAAGGCAGGTCAGTAAACAGGAGCTTGATTTTAATATGTGTGGTCAGATGCTACAAAAGATCAGCTTCCAAGATGGCCGACAGGGGGAGGTTTCAAAAACAAGTTCAGTCCAAGTATATAGATCATGCATGAAACAAGCAGAGGCAAGGAAATGGGTCGTACCATGGAGAGCTCCCAGTTGGGCTGGAAGCCAGGGAAGCTTAATTTGAATTCTGACTGATCCTTAAATAAGTTTTTATTTAGGCTGTAAATGAGTGAGACCTCTCACCTTAATGGCGTCATGCTTGCTTTAGGACCTCTTTACTTTGGCATTCCAGAAGGGACTTTGCCATGTTACTTCAGAGCTGGAAAAATTGGACAATAATGCTGCCCCCTCAGGCCGAAAATGGCATGGCTTCATGGTATACACCTGATGATGTAGATTTTGAAGATGTAGGCTAGGCACCCCCAAACTGCGGCCCTCCAGATGTTTTGGCCTACAACTCCCATGATCCCTAGCTAACAGGACCAGTGGTTGGGGAAGATGGGAATTGTAGTCCAAAACATCTGGAGGGCCGAAGTTTGGGGATGCCTGATGTAGGCACTCTGATAACAATTTCAGAAGCCCAATCCCCTTATGGATCCTGATGGGGCCTCAGTTCACACAACAGGTGAAGTTTCTTAGTGGTCTTCAACGGAAACACAATATTGAGCACGTTGCAGTAGTCTAATCAAGATGTAATTAATACATGTATGACTACATTATTTTATGTGCATAATGTATGCAGCAAAAGAGACACAAGCACTCCAGATGTTTCAAAGAAGTGGTGATACTGTAAGTGCAGTGTGAGCACTTTGTACTTCCTTTCCCACGACTTCCTGGTGTTGTCAGAAGGCCAGAATTATGATCCCCTGTGGTGAAAGGCACTTTCTGCCCCTGAATTAGGAGAATATATGTAGCCAGACGCATGGGGAGAGGAAGTTATGTCCTCTGCTTTAGCACATGTGAAATGGGTTGAAGACATCTACGTCTCCATAAAGGTGAACTCATTTACTGGGGGTAAAATGTGTCAGCATCCAGAGGGGGTCGAGAGGCCAACTGGCTAGCCCCCAGCTGGATCATGCCCTTCCAGCCGACATGCTGGACCATCCCCCGATCTCTGGTGTGACGTAAACCAGCAGCCCAGACTTCAAAAGTCTGAGTACACTATATTAGCAGAGCGCGCTGCGCGAACAGAAGCAATGTGAGTCCTGCATCTCCTCCGAGAGAGTCCCGAAAGCAAAAGCTATACACAACAGAAGTTCCCAGCAATCTGTGCTGGTATGTAAACAGACATGTGACACGCAACAGTTCCATGTCTGCACTAAAGGTGGAATGGAATTTCCCAACAAAATGTGCCATGGAAATGTTTATAGCTGGTTGTTTAAACAGTGCTGAACTCCTTCAGGCTGGAGTTACTAAGAAGATTCAGGTTCATTGTCAAGAGTGCAAAACCTGAGGTCTGATAGCAAGAAGATGCTATAATTGGCTCAAGTATTTCATTAGGGAACAAATAAAGTCATTTGACCAGTTGCAAAGCCCTTTGTTGCCCTCTGCAGGAACAGAAATCCTATCCTAAAGAGAAAATAAGGGAAACAGGAGATATCTCTTTTTCCTCAGCAATTAAAAATATATCCTAGAACTAAGCGAGTCAAAGATCAAGCCATTGTTAGCCATGTAAAAGGTAGTGTGTGTTTGTGTTGTATGAAAATAACTGTATAGGGAAGAGATGTAACCAGATCACTTTATTTGTGACCTTTGTGATGCATCACTGAAATTTAATAATAATTGTTTCATCTCTGCTGGTCACAAGGGTGAGGTGTAGGGTTAAAGAAGAAATAATGCCTTTTGTTCATTTAGTTGAATAATTGAAAGAAAAGGTTGTGAGTGGCAAGCCTCTGAAGCAATAGCCTTTAAGCTGGGATGGGGATTTGACAAAGGTCAATCCATCGTGTTCTCAACTGCATCTTGCAAGCATAAAATGCAATATTCTGTTCCACTGCCTCATTTCTTAAAATCAGGAAGTCGCTGATGAAGCTGCAGAACAGAGGGGGAATTATTTGTTGGGTGAAGGAAAGAGAAAGGGAGCTCCATTAGCAAAGTGCCTCTCTGCTGTCTCAGCAATTTTGTGCTGATGGGATGGCAGGCCCTTGTTTAAGTTCCCATAGATTTTTCCCCCCACAAGAGAATAGGCCATCAACTGATGAGTGAGATATATGCATTATACATGTATTCATAAATGAGAATTGATCAGCCTCTGGAATATTAGATTACTTGGAAATGAACTCATTCTTCTTAGGTGCCTGGCCCATTAGCACCACATGTTCCAGGAAATGGAATCTTCTTAGCATGTTCATGTTACTTTGCAAGTGATCATTGCAACCTTGTATGGAAAGGCTACTGAACGCTTTTCTGGGTAGCAAGGTTCCTGCATGCAATTCCCCACCCCCACCCCAATCCCTGGTCTCTCCAGGTAGGACTGGGAAGGACTAGCAGGCACCAAAAGTTGGCTGACTTGTCCAGCTCTGTTCCAGCATCGTCCCTATTCTCTCTCCCCTGTGATATAAAGAAGGACCTCAGGACCAGGGGCCAGATGTGGCCCTCCAGACCTCGCTATCTGGCCCTCAGGAGTCTCCCCAGGCCACACCTTTTCTCCACAAGCCATGCACCAGCCTTCCCTTGTACCCCCTTGAGTCTTTTTGCTGGGCTGTTAATGACACACTTCTACCAAACTCAAGATAAGGCATATTCCCATTCTTGTTTTCTATGCTGGTGACTTTGTGAAGCTGTGAATAATGAAGGTGACTGGGTTTTAAAAAAATATTATGACAAGGTATTGTAAATGTTCTGATGTACATTCAATTTGTAGCTCTGTTTGTGCGGGAAGACATTCAAACTGATTCCAGGTTAAAGCCGATGGAAGTGGCTCTCGAGACTAGCAGGTGTTGGAGCACATTTCTGCATGGGCTGCCTCCTCTCGGATGACATATGCATCTCATTCAAAGTTTATAGAATGTGGGCACTTTCGCAGAACCTGCCCCCACACCCCCAGAGTCATCTCGCAGTGGTTTCCCTATGTACAGAAATATATCGCAAGCAACCATCTTCTTAGAAACGGATCCAAATGCTTTGCTTCCAGATCATCTTCGAACTTCTGAAATGTTCTTTAGGCATATTTTCAAAAGTGTTGCTGGGATCAGTAGATCGAATTTGGCCCACTTGCTTCGGGATTTGAAATATCACGAATGGCCAGAACATAAATGGATCTTTCCCACTTTCAGCCATGCGCTAACAACATTCAGATGTGATGCACTGGAGACTAAAATGTGTTCAGAGCAGCTCTTGTCAAAATGCTCTTCGGTATGGATTTTATGCCATTTTCCTGACTTGGTGTAATTTCCCCCTTAGGGGTAGTAGAAGCAGAAAGCAGCCTGGACAAAAATAAAAATAAAAAATCTCTAAGCTATTATTTTTGAGCCATAGCTAACTTTAGCTTGTTAATGCATATAAGAGATAAACCAAGTGCTCATTGTTGTAACCAGTCCTGGGACCGGCTGGGCGAAGGGTGGACGATAAATTTAATGGTGAAGGTGATGGTGTGCCTCTCCCCCTAATAGTGAACTTAGGTAGTGAGTGCTGACAGGTTTGGGACCAAAACTGATAACTTATTTATAAATCTTTTTTCTTATGTTTATACTCCCACCTCTCTTCTGTCATAGAACCCAAGATGGCACCCAGGTGACTTTAGGAGTCACCCAAGATGGCACAGACCAGACCCAGATTCAGGAAGGCAGTGGCCTCGTGTGCCTTCAGCCAATACCTTGCAAGAGGAAGGTGCAAGCATGCTCAGGAGAACCCATTAAAAACAGAATCTAAGAGGCAACCCCCCCCCCCAATCACACACAAAACAGCTCAATAAGAACCAAGGGTTGTCTTACATGCACCAAGTTCAGGGCATTTAGTGTGTTGGCTCCTGCCTTTTGAAATGCGCTCCCAGTGAACATCAGGCAGACACCTGCACTATTGGAATTCAGACACCTGCTTCAAAAACTCACTCAGGTTTTCTGAGGAGTGATCCAGCTATGTTGATGTATTACGCTGGTTTATGGTGAATTTTGTATTTGTTTCAAGTACCGTATGTGATTTTATTGTTGATTTTATGGTGTTCATTGCAACAATGCTTTCCCCCCTCTTGCTGTTAGCGGTATAGTCATTTTTTATAACAACAACAACAACAACAGGGTAGCTACAGAAGGTTGAGTGTTAGTTGGAAGGGAAAACGCTGAAACCCAGAGAAGGTCACGGCTGGTTGCCTGGAACCATGAACAGTTGCATTCCTGTTAGGAGATGAGGATACATGGCAACATTTTGCTGCAAGTCTCACTAGTTTCATATATATCTATCACAAGTCCTGAATTGAAAGGTCAGCATTAAAAACCAGTAGTATAGCAGCAAGACTCATGCCATGACTTATGGAAGCGGCATTTTTTACTAATAAAGAAAGATGGGAATGGTTTGTACCTTCGATGGGTAACGTACTTTTATTTTGTGATGCACAATGTCAGTCAAATTTTCCACCCAAAATATTGGTGTGCCTCCATGGCCCATCTCCCCAGCTGAGAGCGCAGAGAAATGCCAAAATTGGATAAATGTAGAAATAAAGCATGCCGGGGTGGATGGGAAAATCCCCACAAACCTTTTTAACCTTACTCTGTCAGGCATTGTTAAGGAGAAGGATTGGCTTCTTGTTAGCTTAATGACTTTTGAAGCAGTTAGTCCATTAAGTCTTGCTTAGCCTATGATTCTATTAGAAGTACTGGACAGTGTGCAACATGCCTTTTTGCCTCAGAAGGCCAATGCATGAGAGTTTCTAAAAGGGAAAGTAAAGAGTCGTGCAAGGGGGGCATACGTATGTGCATGTGTGAAACCATTCACTTTCCTGCATTGTTGGGAAGATGTAGAGATGCCATGATATTACACCTACCAGAATGAGAGAGATGTAAATGGTTAGGTACTAGGAAGCGTAAGGCAAAATTTGCCAGGTTGTTTAAATATGCACCCTTGAAAGGATTTGGGCAAATTTATCAAGGCTCACAGAAAGATCAGAAGCCTCGCAAGACCACAAGCACTTCTAATTCCCTTCTGTTATAACTGGAGTTTTATTTATTTTTAATGTAACCTTGAGCAGGAACTAGTGGCTCGAGGGTGCTTCATTTAGGTACTTGCCCTGCAGCTTAATGTATAGGGTACATGTATTGACAGTTTCCTGTCAGTATGATTTAACAAGTGTGTGCTGAAGAACAGAGCTCTTGAGTGTTCGAGTATTAAGGCCTGACCTGGCTGCCACTGAGTTTGCTTGGAATGTTGTGACTGACTGGAGTAAAGGAAGGGAGCCGCAGAGCTGAGCTGGATATGAAGGAAATGCCACCATTGCGTTAACAAGGAAATGCTTTTTACTCAGAGCAGGCTTCAAATGGTGTTCAGCTCTAACAAGTCGATTTCTCTAGTGGGCAAAGCCCTTTCACACCATACAGCTTCCTTGCCCATGGCCAACTCCTGGGAGGGTGCTATGTTTTCTCAACTCCCAGGGAAGTTGCTGTGCTGGGCTTCCATTTAAGGTAACCATCATAGAGACTAGGATTTGAGTGTGGTGCAAAGGCCTAGCATTCCAGTCTCATGCCTTACTCTTTGGCTCTAAGTGCACTGTGAAATATTAGAAGTACCATGTTTATTATCCAAAATGCTACAATATGGAGATTCTTTTTATTGTAATAAGCCCTTTGAGGAAAGAAACAGTTTGAGTATTTTATTTATTCATACTGGTTACATTTCTATCCCTCCTTTCCTCCAGAGAGCTCACAGTGGCATCCGTGGTTCTTCCTCTCCCCCTTTTATTCTCACAACAACCTTGTGAGGCAGGTTAGGCTGAGAGGCAATGACTGGCCCAAGGTCCCCTACTGAGCTGGATGGCTGAGTGGGGAGTGGAAGCCCAGTCACCCAGGTCTTACTCCAACACTAACCACTATACAGGCTCTCCAGTGTAGTCGCCATCTAGGGGAGAAAGTGATGTTACTGCAAGCAGTCCATCTTCAGCCTCATTTGCATACATGGAGGGTGCACAAAAGAGCCATATGGGTTGAATTAGAGGAGACCAAGTATCTTCCCTTTAGAAAACTGTATGTAGGATTGTTGGGCAATGGCTCTGGATGACCCCACTCAGTGGTTTCATGTAGATGTTAAACAGGGGGGGGGGCGTTAATATTGAACGCTGAGGAACCCCATAATGAAGTCTCCACAAAGTTGAAGAGCACTCCCCAAGCATCACCCTCTGGAAATGACCCTCCAAGTAGGACTTTCAAAGGTCCATATTGCAGCCCCTGAGCTGCGCTGTCAAGGCTGGCAGACCTACTGCTGGGTGGTTCACATCACAAGGTGAATGGATGGTGAAACTATCACATGAGTGCTTCGCCACATGCCCAGATCTACACTGTTTCAGTTTAGTTGTGTGGCTTAGGCATGAGATGCACTTTGCATACTGCTAGCATGATGTAGAATGTAAAAGGGGATAAGATCTCTTGGAGGATACACTAATAGACATAACATACATAAGCAAGGGAGGAGAATGGCACAAAGAGTTTCTGACAGCAAGAAAATCCTCTTCCCTGCTTTGGCAGCTAAGCGCAGATATTCCATCATGCTCAGTGACAAGAAATTCCCCACTCCAAAACTCGAGCCAGCGTGGTTATTAGAAGCATAAATCAGTCCTAGGCAGTGAATAAATCCACCTAGCGTTTCAGACAATACAAAGCCTTTACTACATTAAAGCATTATTATAATCGTGACAATATGATAGGATTGATGAGGTCTATCAGCAGCAATGACCACCTTACACTTAAACAGCTCGGTGAATTACTGTCTGCAGCATTAAAGTGCATCTGTCTGCTGAAAGCACTTACAGTTGTTGACCAGATCTCTTAAACCTTTGTATTTGGAGCTGTGAGAGCTGAATTACAGAAATGTAACATGCTTCAAAAAAGGAAGTTGTGGACTTTTATTATCATTTTCCCCTCGGTAAGGCTTGCATCTATCCTTCATCCCTTTGATTCCCCTCTGAAAACAAAGCGGGCATCAAGACGTTGGGATACCTGAATGACTTTACGACTCGTTGCCTTGTGGCACCATTAATTGTTCCTGGATGTCTTTAAAACTGAAATCCAAGTGCCTCTCTTTCATCAATAAAATGATGAAAAAGTGCAAAGGGTTTCCAAATCTACCACCTGTGCTCTTCTGTAAATCAGACCGAAATAGCAAAAGAACCACTAATGAAAGCCAGACGTCGAGGAACACCAGTCCCTACACTTTGCTCCATCTATGTGAGACCACAGGAATTTCTTGCCCTACCTGGCCAAGTCCTAATATCAATGAAATGTGATGTCTCTTCAATCACGGCACACTGGGTCAAGGGCTGAGCTCCAGCTGCTTCTTGCCCACTTTCCAAAAGCATAAGATTGGTCCAGGTAAACCTCATTCACATTAAAATCCAGGTTGCTGTGGATTGATTCCATGCCATATGAAAATATTTGCTTATGGATAGACAGGCAGTGTCCACCCACTTGGCCTCAGGAACATAGCTCTATCCAAGAAGACTTCCTGGAGACGACATAGAAATGAAGACATACAATATTTATACGTAGGGGGAAATAGCACTTACAGAAGTCAGAAGATCTGTCCAGATTTAGCTCGGTATATATAGCACAGCCAGTCACCTGCCACCTGAAAGTTACCAGTTTGCCTTAATGCCAAAAGAAACAAAAGGACTTATTGCTTTAGTTTCATGTTGCTTCATTTCAATGCTTAAGTGTCCTCTGCCTAGTACTGAAGTTACACTTCAAGAGAAATCTCAGAAATCTCAATGGTTCAGCTCATCAGTTACCAGTTATCAATTCTACTTTTGTCTGTGGCCAGCAATTGATTAGCTGCTAAGTGAAGAGAATGGTGAATTAAAATGCATCTCTTTGCTGAAAGTACTTATATCCAGTGCTTTTTACTGGGGGGGGGGTGCACAGGGGTACACATACCCCTAAACATTTTGTGAATCTAAGTTTGGCCTCATTGAGAGGCAGTATTTCAAAATGAGAAGGAAAATGAGAGTACCCCTAAACATTTCTTTTAAATAGAAAAAAAAACACTGCTTATATCAGTAGTGGGCCCAAGTCACATTTGGAGGGTCTTTGGTGAATCAGGTACAGACAGCCATGGACTGCGGTGAATTGGGTTGAATTGTCCCAGAGCAATCTGTGAGCAGAGCATTAGGCAGAAAGGAGAGGCAGGGAGGAGGGGGAAACCACACGAGAAGGCTGAGACCTACCTGACCAGTGGCTGTGTCTTCCTAGGAGAAGGTAGGCCCAGCAGTTCACTTTCCTGCCCGGTGCAAAGAGACACAGAAAACCCAGACTGTCTGGAGGAGTGCTCACTTGCTGACCCAGTCCCATGTCTCAAGTTGCTAACTATCAAAAGGAGAGCAAGCCTAGATAAGTAAGAACATTTGTGGGTGATGACTGAAGAAACCATGCATGCTTTTTGTGGGATGGGTTTTAATAGGAGAGGATATATTAAGTAAAATTCAGGGCCGTCTTTAGCATGTCAGGCGCCATGGTGTGGAGATTGCTCCGGCACCCCCCTGCCCCATTTCTCGCTGCAGCTGGTGGGCGGGCACCACGCTGCGCCCCCCTGGCGGCCCTGCACCCTGCGCCACCCAGCCTTCCCTTAGAGCCGGCCCTGGTAAAATTCATCCTTCCAGGCTCCCACATGTGTGGATTGAACAGATTTTCAAAATCTCATCCTTGGCATCAAAATCAAGTGCATAGGAATTAAGCTGCAAAGCCTCTTTTAGATCAAGTCCAGCTATGAAGTAAGCTGGCTTCCCCTTTCTTAACAAACTGGAAAGTAAGCTAAAAATATGATTTACTTACTTGTAATCATGCATTGGTTCACAGCAATGGCAGCAGCAAACACTATGCAGGCAAAACCAGCTTCAGGCATCTGACTGAGCTGGAGCAAGCAGTGGCATGTCTGCGTCCAACACTGGTCAAAGGAAGAGAGAAAGGAACAGGAAGTACTATATGCTCCTTCCTCTCCAGGGAAGGGAAATGACCTCACACTGAGCCCTTTCTACCAATTGTATTTCTATGGTATGCAATCTCTCTCTGCAATACAGCTAACATGCATATGCATTTGTTAGGTTTGGCTGCTAATCTGCCACACTTTTTTCATTGGCTCCCCACTCTTTGTCATTAGAAGAGGACTGAAAGTGGACTTTGCAGTAGAAGCAGCTGCAGTCACAGTGACAGGACCTTCTACAGAGCCTGGTCAGAGGCCTCTCATCATTGCAAGGAGTCAGGTGATGCTTTTTGTTACTTTACCTCCTTCATATAGTATGAGTGCCAGTGATTCTAAGTGAATGGCAGTATGTGTACATTTTCTGGATGGCTAGAGTACTGCTGGAGCCAATGGATTTGGCAACCCTTCAGAAGAGAAGTACTCATTACTGAACTTGATGGGTTGAAGTTTGCCAATAATTGCTGAATGAAAAAAAATCCCAGCCAAGAGAAACCTATCGTGGATAGGAAAAATTATTTTATCCCCTTGAAGATTTACAGTGCAAGCTTTGGTTTGATAAAGATCTGTGCCACCCCTTCAAACAAAAAATAAGAGAAGTCAATTCCATTAATCCAACAGTTTGCTTCTGTGTAATTCAGGAACCAAGACTTTGGAGGGAAAAGGAATTGCAGCAAACAACAACTAATAATGAGAAGAAACTGATATTTCATCTCAGACAATGATAATAAATATTTCATTATTATTCATTGAGCATTTTAAAATAAAAGCATCAATGAGAAAGGCTGATGTGCTCACCAAAAACATGGTTAAATATAGCATGTTTCAAATGCTGCAGTCCTGTAAATTCAAGGACTTCAGTACAAATTGTATTTGAGTAACAGTGTGAAGGACTGCAGGCCCATGGCCCAGGTTTGATCCTCCAGAGAGGTGCAATCTGCACATGGATCCCTAGTGCATATGGATTTCCTAGTGTGTGTAAAACTCCAAGCATGCATGGTGTTACATGGGCCCTGCTCCTTCAAAGAAAAGAATGACATGTAGGAACTATGTCGAAAGTGGCTCTAGGAGAGCATGACTGCTGCGTTCACACTGGGAGTGTGACACCACTATGAAGTCCAATGGAAGGCAAGAAGCGGGGGCACCAGATTTAGTCGCTGCACAGAGTGCTACTGAAATTTGAGGTGCCAAGTTCTGCCACTGACTATGTGCTTATCAGGACGTTCTTACTCTCAATGGTTAATAGGACTAGGGCAAGTATTCCCCCCATATGTCAATCTACATTTTAAAATGATCATAGAATTGTAGAGTTGGAAGGGATCCCAAGGGTCATCCAGTCCAAGCTTTTGCAATGCAGGAATCTCAACTGAAGCATCCATGACAAATAGCCATCCATCTTTCCCCACAACCTGAGCACTTACATGGTTTCTTTTTGACTTGTGTTCTTTCTGTGGAAAACTTTATGGTGTTTCCCCCTTTCCAGCCCCTGGAGGTTCTCTTTCCACCTACCACCAATATATATTCAACCCTCTGTTAAGGATATGTCAACAACAGCAGAAATATGACTTCAGTGAACTATAGGCTTTTCTGGGTGATCATATAGTCATGTCAAACAATTAATAAAATGGCATGTATTTAAAAAGGATATCTTATTGCTATTATTGTTTAATCCCCTGTTTAATCTCTCAGTTCCCATAACATTTTACTGGTGGGCCAGACTAAAATCTATCTCCATTTATATACCAAGGGAGATTTTATTGATATAAAACTCTGTGCTTCATCCCAGACTTAACAAAGACATCCATTTACACAGAGATTTTAAAAAATAAGTCCATCATTGCCTTTTCAGACTGCCACCTTCTCCAAAGTATTTCTCATGTCTAGACACTGTCAGAGACCCATCACTAATGCAAGTAAAACAAACATAATCAACCAATAAAGATATCCAGATTAATGGCACAATTGCCTTAAGCACAGATGTATATATATTTTGCACATCCTCAGATCATCATGAAATACCCTGTGAAGCTATTTCAGCACTTCATATCCCTGCGATGTGGATACTTCATATGCTAGTCCAGGTCTTTCTCCGGTCACACAGAGGACAGTGACCTTATCCAAGCGCTTTGTTTTTCCATGTGATATTAATCACACAGAGGAAAAAGTGGTGATACATGTGCTCACCCCACCTCTTGTGTTGAGTGATCATCAGACCAGTTGTCCACCATGAATTGGAGGGTGGCCATCCAATGTGGGAGGGAGTCACCGGGAGTTCCCTGTGAATCCTTGAAAATCAGGGATCTAAAATGCATGGGAAACCTACATGAATAGAGCAGGCTCCCCCCCCCCCCGCAGACAATTGCCCTTCAACTCATGGAGAATGATTCGGAAGGTGGGGTGGGCTGAGCATGCCTGTCTCTGTTTCTTCTTTCATGCAATTCACATTTTGTGGAGGAACAAACATCAGGATAGTGCTCCTGACATCACAAGAACTCTGCAGATGACTAAAATTTGTGAATGCAAGCAAAGCTAAGAGGAATGGCATGCATCCAGCCACAGATGTGCAAACCCTGCCTGAGATAGTGCATTAAGCAAGTATTTTCCCCTTTCCTCAATCTATTCCAAGCAACACATTTCCACGGAAAATTTATCTACCGATCTGAATTTCAACTAGTTCAACTTATGATTCCATTCTTTCTGAAACATCTGTTGCCCACTTTTGTCAAAGGCCCCCAAATGTTTTGGCACCCTGCTGCACAGCATTGTGGGTGTTGTAGTCATAAGCTTGAAATGACAGTTAGACATCATTCTTGTCAACTTGTCAGGGGCACATTACATCATGACTTCATAACTTTAAAAATGCAAGAAAAGGTTAACGAGAAAGAAAAGGGGGTGCTAAGGCCCTTCAACCCCCACTCCCTATTTTTCCTCCGGGAAGCACATTGTGATGTAAGATTATGTTTTCTTGCAAATCAACATCATCTGCATTTTGAGGGGATAAAGGCTTTAGCATGCCTGTTTTGCCATGATATAAGCAAAGAAATGTGTAGAAAGGGGTGAGATGCAAAGAGAACCTGGCCAACAGCACCACAAATCCCATCCAAGTAGGAAAAAAAGGAAACCAGATGATGTTGATGATGATGACTGAGAATGTATACTCAATAATCACAGAGCACTCATGGTTATTATGAATACTTTGGAACAGAGGAAGCCAAATGCTGATTTCAGTCACAACATCGTAAGTCTGGGAAGCTACAGCATGGTGTGCACTTAGTTTGAATCAGAGTCATGTTGCTTGTAGCCAGGTTACATAAAGTGATGCACAATGGGTTGAAAAAATAAAAAATAAAAGAAAGTATTGGCACCAAGCTGGAAAAACCTTAATTAAGTGGGATTCTATAGGGTCAGCCCTTGATCCAGTGCTGCTTGAGAATATCTATGCAATCTCTGTGAAGAAGTCAGCACTGTGCTTATAAAAAGTGCAGACTGGAAAGAAAGAGGGGGAATAGGTCTAAAAGTTTCAAATAATCTTGATATGTTACTGGAACAAGGAGCATTCAAGTGAAATACATAGCCTGGTCTACACATGCAGCAGAATTGCGTGGTAGAGTCCTGCCTGTGCAACTTTAAACAGTGGTTCTGTGTGTGTGAGAGAGAGAGTGAGAGTGAGAGTGAGAGTGAGAGTGAGAGTGAGAGTGAGAGAGAGAGAGAGAGAGAGAGAGAGAGAGAGAGAGAGAATGTGTTGCAGATGCAAATAAATGGCTGAACAAATTAAGTACATACCAGTTCTGCCTAGCCAACAAGGAATCATTCACACT
Source organism: Zootoca vivipara (assembly GCF_965207765.1). Lineage (NCBI taxonomy): Eukaryota > Metazoa > Chordata > Lepidosauria > Squamata > Lacertidae > Zootoca > Zootoca vivipara. The sequence continues at coordinate 30,410,541 of NC_142591.1, forward strand.
TCACCACTCTTCCCTTAGCTATCTCACCTCTAGAAACTTTGGTACAGTTAATAATTATCTAATAAAAACTAACTGGCACTAGAACTAGCAACTGATTTTACCGCTGATTAAACAGCCTGAGTCTGTTGGCAAGCAATGTTGTCTTAGAGAGCTCCTGCACCACCCATTGCACATAAAATTGCATGGCAGAATCATTAAGCTGATTACCGGTACCTACTGCTGCCTCTTTTGCCTATATTTATCACCTTGAGTAATGGGGTAAATACACCGCATCCTCAAAAGCAACCTCCAACCCAATGAAGCTACAATAAAAGGGGTAAAATTCAGCACTTAATGTTCAACGGCATCAGAGCCTGCAGAGAGGACAAAAATTAGGTGTTGATCTGGAGCCATAAGGACATTTATCACCGTGGCTAAGGACATCTGTTCACCACAACCTGGTCCAAAGAGTTATTGTGAGTGTTCCAGAATGTCAGCAGGTACCACATATGGTGGAATATTGATTGCCTGTTAAGGAAAGAGTGGCAAAAAGGCAATCATTGATGAGTGTGTCATGACCAGGTGTTGATTATTCAAATACATGCATGGAAACAAATCACTCTTCTGGCTTCCAGTAATTTGGGTACAGAATAGTGTGCAGAATGCATCTGTGTGCAGGGCACCATCAAACAAAATGACGAATGCTGATGAATTTTCATAAGGATTGTTGTTGTTGTTGTTGTTGAATCACAAATTGCGGCAAAATTTGGAGAACAGAATTTAAGAATGGGAAAACGAGAAATTGAGAGGACCAAAACCGGCAGATCCCTCCATCCCTAAGGGCGAGCAGCCTCTGGATCTCTGGAAGTTGTCACACTCCACATCCCTTCATCCACAGTCAGGATAACAAGTGGTCAGGGATGATGGGATCTGTAATCCATCAGTATCTGGAGGGCTTCCTGCTGCCCACTTCTGGCTTACGTGCTTTGGTGCAGCAGTTCATATAACCGCTCTGTAATCAATTAACAAAGCTTGTATGTATAAGGCTTTTCACAATACTCCATAGAAATATAGATGCTTTTGTAATCAATCATTGAAATGCTGAGGTCTTTATTATCTACAACTGGGGAAAGATTTATTAAAGATTGCTGCCTCTCTTTGGCTTCCAGGTTCAGCATTCCCCCCCATCTGATATGAAAGAACCAAGTGTTAAAATGCATTTGGCCATTGGTGCCAGAAACAAGGTGCGCCAAAGATCCAGCTCTGCCACATTCAAGGCCCTGTCAAACATGGCATATAAAAGAGTTCGCTCAATAAAGATGCTTGTGTTTCCATGTTTTAACACATCCCAGTGCCCCCCTGTATTCAGCTTCCTGTGATCTGTTGAAAATCTGTTTCTTTTTATCCCCAGCCAATTTAATATTTAAGGGCACTTCAGAGCGATTTAGAACTGAGTGTTGACACAATGAGATTTTGAAACATCTGGCCATGATCCCCAAAGTGCTCCACAGGCACAAATTCATGCTCACTTGCTTGTCTCTTCCACTGCTAGAACATTTGAAGGGCTGATTTCCATGTTCCTGGGGGGGAGGGGCAGTTTAACACTTCCCAGATGCAGGAACGATTTACATACTTGCCCTGAAGTAAACACTTTGACTTCAGGTGCAATAAACCTATGGATCCCCTCCATTTACAACAGCTCTCGGAGTGAAGGAAAGGCATGCCTCTTGCATGTTTTCTGAATGAATGGGGCAGCATTTATGCTCAGTTGACCCATGTTTGATTCTGTATGTGTATTCCTGTGTTGCCTGGAGTACCGGTAGCTGTATCATGCTAGCCAGCCCAGCCTAACTAGGGCCTAAATGTATGTAGAAACAGGCACTTGTGCTCATTTCCCTGCATAGCTGGACATGGCTGCAAGAGGATGCTGATATAGCTGGTTCACATATCAGCAGAGCTGCCAAGTCTCCTGTATTCCCAGGGAAACCCCCATTTTCCCAGCCATTTCCCGCTGGCAGCCCGGATTTTTAAAAAACCCGTAAATCCCCCGGATTCTTACCGGCCCGGAGAGGCTCCTTCTGCGCATGTCTGGAGTCTCTGGACATGCGCAGAAGCGATTTCTGGCATTGCAGCCATTTTGGAAATGGGCAGAGCATGCGTAGAAGTGACTTCTGGTGCTGCTCTGCACAGTTCCAAAATGGCCGCAGCGTGACTTCCGGTTTCGCGCTGCGCCGAACCCGGATTTTTCAATCTGGGAGTTGGTACCTATGCATATCAGGTGTGCCTCCTCTTATAATGTCTTTAAACACAGCTGATCATCTTTTTGGAATGTCAGGCTTGTGCTTCATCCTCCCTGCTGGTTCCTCCTCTCCATCCCACTGAGTAGCTGAGGAAATCCCCCAATCATTTAAGAAGTACTTTCTTACATGTCAGTGGGCTCACACCACAGCCACTTGACAATGCAGGGGCTTAAAGTTTACATTTTCTGCATATGAAGGAGTGGGGACAACATTTTCCTCTGCAAAATGAGGGTGTGAGAGCTTCCACTATGGATCCCAGGGGTCTTCAGAGCCCAAGGGATTTTTCTTGCCTCCAGAAAACACCTGGTGAGTTATTCACTTGGATAAACCCTTTTGAGATCTGTTTAATGAAGCAGTCTTGCTTCCCCATTAATCCCTCTCTTATCAGGTGTGTAAGTAGCGCCTCCCTCTTTCCAGGTAACACTTTCCCTCCTTGACTCGCCACTTGGGTGGCCTGCCCCACAAATCCTGCCTTCTTTTTCCTCCCAAGCTGCGTCTCAGTTGCTGTGGCAAGGTTTGCCCATTGCTTAGCTCTGTCCTCTTTGCTTTTTCAGCGGCCCCTTCTTCATCCTTGCTCCCTCCCTGCTTTAAGGAATCCCCTTTAAATGTGCCACCTGCTGCACCTTGATCCTCTGGGCAGCTCTCCTTCTCCAGTGGGGCTGGGCTACCCAGCCTCTTCCGGTCTGTTCGGCAGACCATTGGGCCGACAGTGTGAGTGGGAGATCCTGCATGTGACTTGGCCCTTAGTATCATCCTCGCCTACCCCTTGGGAGCTTAGTTCTTCTTGAATCAGTGTGGAACCTGATACTTGGGTCTTGATCCCTCCAACACGCTCAACACATGATGATGTAATCCTTTCCCCAGTGCACTGCCTGTTGTGTCTTGCTACTTAATTAAAGGGAACGTCAGACAGTTCAGAAGAGACATTAGTAAGATGTCAAATGCAACAAAGAAAGAAAATAATTTTAGGTTATAAAAAATAAAGAGTCTATGTAAATTACACCAGCCAGCTTTTCTCCAAGCTACAGCCCTGATTGTTTGAAATGATTTTTGTGTGTGTGTCTGGTATTTTAAACTGAAATGTGATTCTCTTGTTCATTCCTTGGCATCCTTCCCTGAAATATTCTGTTAAATGTTTTCAATTATATGCCAGTCCCAATAGGATCCTGCTAAGAGGCTTTAAAAGGTACCTTGTACCATACATTATCTGGTGTCATTTGAATACTATCAATGTGGCAATAAATAAAGATAAATTAAGTAATTTTAAAAAGTGTTACTGCTTTGAATCAATAGGCTGATGGTAGCTGACCGGATATACCCATGAGGACTGGTCTGTTTAAAGCTCTCTTAAAGATCTTGGCTCTGAGGCACACTTTAAAAAAATGTATATCTTATTTCTATTGGGTTATGTGTACATCTAGTGCCAGATTGCAGAAAAAACGAGAAGCTTAAACTAGGCTATCAATCATACAGCTGTGCTTATATGTGCATTTAAAAAACTTATGGAGGCACATTATGCGTATTATGATGCCATTCCCCCCCCCCATGGAGAACGTGAAAGAGGGAAAGTCCTGCAGCTGAACTGCCATAGTAAAATCACATCATTTAGAGACAGTGGATCAGTTTGGGAGGAATGGCTTCAGAGAGAATAAACCTTATTGCCTTCGCTATAGTCAAGAAATGAAGGTGTTCAGGAAGAAACCACCTGCTCCCTTTGCTGGATTAGAAAATACACACAGAGAACAGGTGTGCATCTAGGTACACATGTGAATGGTGATGCACACCCAGAGATGAACAATGGCAAAACACAGCCATGCAGTTGTGCATCCCCCAAAGGCAACCCCTGTCCATACTACACCAGGGGAATGAGAACACTTGGGATCGGACATGCACATTTGCTGTTAAAAAAACCATTGTGATGCTTAGGAACCGATCCTTTATCTGCGTCATTTTACTGTCTTGTGGCTCTGTGCTCTGAGTGTGAGTTGGCAGCTGTTTTTATCTCTCCTCTCTGATATTTAAGATGTGGTTTTATTATGATGTATTGCTCTTGGCAGCCTTAGGCATTGACTAGCATGGTCAAAAAGGAGGGAGGATGCAAGCTTGTATTCTGGCACATCCAGAGCAGGAGGAAGAGCCTTTCCCAGTACAAGGGCTGCATTCCATCATGAACAACCTTCCAGGAGTCTGATGGCCAGTGGTAGGCCCGAGACAAAAGTGTGCAGGGCAACAGGGCTCACTTTGACCTCCAGTTGCTCCCACTGTTGTGTTTGAACCGTGGTGGACTTCATGCCCCCTTTCATGCTGGTATTCAGCAGTGTCAGGTGAGTCCCACTGTCCCTCTGCTCCATCTGCCACCAGCAACTCACGTGACTCTTTCCTTTGGCTACATTCCAGCCATGCAAAAGGTCAGAAGTTATGCACACCCCACACACCTCCATCCAGGTAAGCAAGAGCTATTGCCACTGTTGAAAAACACAAAAAGCGCTTGAGACCACGGGGTGGGGCCTGTGAGAGGTGGCTGGTGGGATATGTTGAGAGGCCTGTGTCAGGAGCCAGAGGAAGGGGCTGGTCAGCAATAAAACATCCAGTGTCAGTGAAGCTGACTCGTTATTCAAAGGAACCAAAACAGCGCAGGCCTAGAGATCACAGCAACTCTTCCCAGTAGGTCATGCCCAAATGAGGCATTTGAGAGGACGGAAGGTCCTCATCTTCCCACTGCTCTCTAAGGTTCCTTCCCCAGCAGTTTAAGGCCCCTTTGCCTTGCTTCTCTTTGCTCTGCCCGATTCATTTCTCTCTCTGTTCTGGGAGACTAGGAGGGAGGGGAGCTGGTCACAGCGGGAGATGGAGATTCCCTGGATTCTTCAGCAGCCTGCATCAACTGGGCCTCTTGACCCACCTCTGATTCTGATTCTGGGCTGTTCTCTGCCACAGTCTCTCCCTGCTCATTAGACCCTGTTGCCACTTCAGCTTCCGACACTTCCTCCTCCCAGTCTGCTCCCTCTTCTCGCTCTGAGCACTCATCATTGTCCCACCAATCCCCTGGCTCTGAGCCTTCTTCCCCTTCACTCCTCTGCATCCAGCCAATCCACTTGGTGTGCACTTGATATACATCTGATCCCCTACAAAATGGCAATGCAGATGCAAGCAAGAGAAGGGACAACCCATCTGTTATGGTTTCTCACGCAGTATTCAATTGGTGACTGGGTGTGTGTGCACTTAGAGTGTAGCATGAGGCTTGGTATATGCATATCCATTTCTTTGTCTGGAGTTTGAGTTGGCTTGTCAGCATCATCCAATTTCACTATTTCACATTTTATTTCCTTTCTGGGTTGTGTCTAAAATACATGTGCTCATCCACCCTACCTATGTTTGTGTATCCTGTGTATTATTGATTGATTGATTGATTGATTGATTGCTGGATTCCAGAACTGTGGAAAATGTATGAGGAGAGAGGGCTTGCAAAGTATTCAGCTGCCACAGTAGGAGGTAACTGCAACCTACAACTCTAGTTAGCTGCCAGCCCAAATGTAAACATTGACTAGAGAATATTCATGGAGGTCAAACATGGACCATCAAAGGTTAAAATACAATGGACAATTACAGCCAATTTCTAGCTTAAAATGAATATCTCCTGCTAACACACACACACACACACACACACCTTAAACCCTTGAACCCTTGAGCCAGTGTGGTGTAGTGGTTAAGAGTGGTAGACTCATCTCCGCTCCTCCACATGCAGCTGCTGAGTGACCTTGGGCTAGTCACACTTCTCTGAAGTCTCTCAGCCTCACTCACCTCACAGAGTGTTTGTTGTGGGAGAGGAAGGGAAAGGAGAATGTTAGCCGCTTTGACCGCTTTGAGACTCCTTCGGGTAGTGATAAAGTGGAATATCAAATCCAAACTCCTGTTCCTCCTCCTCCTCTTCTTCATATTGAACTTCAGATTTCAGCATTACGACAGTCCTCACCATTGTCAGATTCCATGGCAACCCATCTAGGTGGTGAGGTAAACAGAGCAAAGCTCTGTCATCATCCAATTTGCTTGAGTGCAAGCTTCTTAGCTTGTTGTCGTGTTTTAACAAAGATTTATAATATCCTAACTGCCAAAGGCTCCAGGGCTCACAAAAGTAAAGAGTGGGAGGAAGAAACAAAAGCAACTTATAAAAATGTAACATTCCATTAAGATAATTAGCATGAAATGTGAAGATTTTTATAAATCAGTTCTCTGTTGTAATTACTCCTGATATATCTGTAATATTAATGCATGGTAAATGATGGTTTAATTGGAAAATAAATGAGAGAGCTTCATTTATTATTCTGTGTGTGTGTGTGTGTGTGTGTGTGTGTGTTTGTAAGGTCCTGTTATTTTTGTTTTTGTGTGCATCTAGCAAAGACACCGTCTGAAATCTTGAACTTCCTCAACTCTTGCTTTTGTAATTTAGAAATGCAAAATTAATCAAACATTTTTAGTATGCAAAATGAGCTTTGCCAAATTATAAATTTGGTGGCTCAAACAGCCAGAGTAAAGCTCTGAAAAATTTCTTTCCTTAAGGTAAAAAAGAAAAAAAGAAAAACCATACACCTCCTTTGCCACTAGAGTCAGAATAAATTCAACAATAAATAATCCATCTGTGCATAACAGGTTTTGGGTTTCTTTGTTTTTGTAAATGACAATCTTTTCAGATTTTACATGTTTTAATTTTCCCTAAAGAGAACAGGTTACTTTAAGAATCATTGTATTTTTTATTTCCCCCCTTTCACAGCCTTTGGAAATTACGTCACCTCATTTTTCGATACTTACTTTGTGGAGAACAAGTCTTATAAAAACAAGTTATTTACAAAAAGGTGAAAGATAAGAGCTCATTTAAAGCACAGATCTAGAACTCAGTCACTCCCATTTTGCGCTTATTAACAGTGGCATGGGGTTTATCCTGAAATCACCAAGCATTGGCTCTTCTGCTCACTCCCCTTTATTTTATAGACTTTCAGGCTATGAAGATTAGAAGGGAATAATTATGCAGCCCATCTTTATCTGCTTCATAGCCCCCACTAACACAGAACAGTAAGTGGTCCTCTTCTTTAGCTTTGCATCTTTGTTGCTGTTGTTATTAGTAGTAGCAACAGCAGCAGTAGCAATATTTTAATTTATTACCTTTCCTTTAGTTACAGTATTATAACTACAGTTGGAATGCCAATCCTTCTGACACTGCCCTGCACCCTTGGATCTTGGGAGTGGGGAAATGCTATGCATGTTAGGATCAGATTTCAAAACATTACCATACAGACAGATTTATGGGTTCATGTGAAGCCTTTTATTTACTTACATTTTATTCAAATATTTATAAAGCACACTTTCATAGGAATAGAAAGAGGTGGCGTGCAGCATATAATCAAACTACTAAAATAATAACATCAATAGCATATCAATTTAAAAATGAGTTCCAAAGTCTTGCCTCAACAGTACAGTTTTTTGTTGCTTGTTTTTTTAAGAAGACATCAAAAGGAAAGCAAAGGTGGCTCCTGCTGGAGATCTATTGGCAAAGAAGTCCATGGCGGAGGACCCTCTGCACTTAAGCTTCAGTGCCCCTTTAGAAGATCTCAGTGATCAAGGTGTATTGATAAGGAATCAGACAGCCCTTGAGGCATTTTGGGCCCAAGTTGTTTAGGCTTAGGGAATGAACAGAAGAACCTGATCCAGCAGCAAATTGGTGGCTCTTTCAGCAAAGGAGTAACCTGCGCCTATGAGCAGCAAAGCTACCGTGTTTCCCCCTTTTTAAGACGTAGTCATAATATAAGACGTAGCAGGATTTTCAAGCATTTGAGAAATATAAGCCACACCCCGAAAATAAGCCATACCTAAGACGGCCCTGGATAGAGCTCCTGAGGGTGGCCAGCCTCGCTATCGCCACCTCCGCTACTGCTGCCACCCCGCACGATCTTCGTCCCCCTGTTGTTGTTTTAGTTAGTTTAGTTTTTTCGCACCTGCCGCATTCGCAGAGCGCGAGAGAGTTTTTATCTCTGCCGAAGCGGGCCCTCCCCCCGCTCCCTCTTCCGAAACCACCACCGAAACCTCCGAGCTGGATCCGCAGCATGGTGGTAGCGGCGGAGGCGGTGGGTTTGTCAGGGGGCTGTGAAGGGAGGACGCGAAGGCGGAGGGAAGCCCCCCGTGCTGCTGCCGGGCATGTGCGGCACCCCAGGAAAATGGCAGAGGCGGTGTGAATCCAAGCGATGGGGGCAGCTAACAGACCCACGAGCCACATCGCCGGCATGCTGGGTCCTTTCCCTTCAGTGAGTGCCGGCTGGCGGCTCCCGGGCCCGAGGTTCTGCCTTCCGCTGGGGCTGCCGAGGAGCCTTGCAAGGGAGGAAAGGAGGCGAAGCCGGAGCCACCTCCCCCTCCCCCTTTGCCTCTTCTCCCCGCTGCAGAGCCTCCCGGGTCCCGCATGCTGAAGCGCGGGCAGATAAAGGTTCGCTCCGCATAGGATCGGCCTGCCGCGGCTGCAGAGCGGAGCACCGAGCCAGCGGCCTAGCCTCTTTCCCTTTTTTTGCCCAGCTGAGGAGGCCTGCAGCCCCGCCGCCGGAATCGGCGGCTGCAGGGCGGAGCGCTCCGCAGCGCCGAGCGCTCGGAGAGCCCTGCAGCGGGCGGAGCGCCGAGCCAACAGCCTGGCCTCTTCCTGCCCCAGCCGAGGAGGTCTGCCGCCCCGCCGCCGGAATCGGCGGCTGCAGAGCGGAGCGCTCCGCAGCGCCGAGTGCTCGGAGCGCCCTGCAGCGGGCGGAGCGCCGAGCCAGCGGCCTGGCCTCTTCCTGGCCCGGCCGAGGAGACCTGCCGCCCCGCCGCTGGAATCGGCGGCTGCAGGGCGGAGCGCTCCGCAGCGCCGAGCGCCCGGCAGCACTGGGCAGAGCAAAGAGCCAGCGACCTGTCACCTCGGTGCCTGGAACCTGCTGCTGCTGCAGCGCCACGCAGAGCGCCCAGCAGCACCCCGAGCCCTTGGCCCGGCCGGCCAAGGAGGCCTTAAGGTACCATAAAAGCATAATTAAAAAAATAAGACATCCCCTGAAAATAAGACACCGTGTGTTTTGATGAGGAAAAAAAGTTATAAGACGGTGTCTTTAAAAAGGGGAAACACGGTACTGCACTTGGTTTGCTGTTGGGGTGTCAGGATCAACACACTGAAATTCAATCCAGACAAGACAGAAGTGCAGTTGGTAGGCTGCTTCTCTGTGGTAGCAGGTGCTGTTAAGCTTGTCCTGGGGTGACGTTACACTCTCGGAAGGAATAGGTTCTCATTCCAGGGGTTCTCTTAAATCTGGTCTTGGCTTTGGAGGCCCAGGTAGATTCTGCAGCACATAGTGCCTTACGCTAGCTGTGAATCATCCTAAAAGGCCTTTTTCAAGGTTCCCCTGGCATATGAGGTAAGGTGGGTGGTGACCAGAGGCAGGACCTTTTTGGTTGTGGTGCCTCATCTTTGGAATTTCCTTCTTCTATGTGTCATTGAATCTGTTTTCTTTTCGGCACTAGGTGAAGATCTTTTCATTCACTCACCTATTGTTATGTGCTGCTCACATTTTTATTACTGTTTTGTTCTTTTTGGAAGCTTTTTAACATTCTGATGTAAGCTGCCCTGGGAGCCGTATTGGGCTGAACAGTAGAGAACTAAGTATACCAAACAAACCCTTCAGAATGAGCTCCATCATGAAATGTGTTTTCAAAGTCTGAGCAATCAATTTTTGTCTGTCTTTTTGGATTCCGGTTTGTATAATTCCCCTTACCACAATCTTTGTGATTGTCATGTATTCCATTAAAACCTTCCATACCTTTGTTTGCTAACCACATTTGTTCTTTGTTCATACCATTCAACTGCCATCCAATAGCAAGGTTCTCTGACCAGCTTACAATAAAATCAGCAACAAAACATTAAAAGTACTACAAACCTTAAAGGCAAAAAGATAAAGCAGAAATTTTCAAGCCAAAGAGATAACATAAAACACACAGACTTTAAGAACACACCGATACTTTGAACTGATCTTACAAGTTTCAAAAGGTTTCCACATAACACCAGTCCTGAAAGACCTACATTGGCTCCCAGCACGTTTCCGAGCACAATTCAAAGTGTTGGTGTTGACCTTTAAAGCCCTAAATGGCCTCGGTCCTGTATACCTGAAGGAGCGTCTCCTCCCCATCGTTCTGCCCGGACACTGAGATCCAGCGCCGAGGGCCTTCTGGCGGTTCCCTTGCTATGAGAAGCCAAGTTACAGGGAACCAGGCAGAGGGCCTTCTCGGTAGTGGCACCCACCCTATGGAACGCCCTCCCACCAGAGGTCAAAGAGAACAACAATTACCAGACCTTTAGAAGGCATCTTAAGGCAGCCCTGTTTAGGGAAGCTTTTAATGTTTGATGAATTTCTGTATTTTAATGTTTTGTTGGAAGCCACCCAGAGTGGCTGGGGGAACCCAGCCAGATGGGCGGGGTATAAATAATAAATTATTATTATTATTATTATTATTATTATTATTATTATTATTCCAGAGACCATATTAAAATTACCAAAATGTTATTCAAAAGCCTGTCATAAATCATAAGATCTGCACCTGGCCCGGTATTGGAAAAACCCACAATGCAGGTCTCAGGTGAGCATCTCTGGGAAGCTTGTTATGCTTACTTCAACTACTTATTTCCGCCTAATGGTTTGCATGGCTGCATATTTTGCACACTAGAGTTCGTAAGTGCAAGGTGCATAAACAATTGCTCTTGTGGCAACATCCTTGCTTGTTGCTTAACTGCAACTTCATAAGGTTTGTAGCCTTAATTATAAGACAATGCAACGTGCTTTCTAAACAGCTAAGTAAATAGGTGCATATGGCACATACTAGCCTGTTCCTGACATATATAATTTATCTAGTTATTGATCATGATTTTTTGGCTGATTATGCATTTCGTTTGTAGTGGTTTGTTTTGCGATTATAGTTCTGCACTCCCTTTAAAAAGTGGCTGAGAAACACTAAAAGAAAACAGTTCCCCATATTTATTACAAGTTATCGACGCGTGCTGGGCCTTCTGTTCAAAATAGAATGTATTAGAGACTTTTTAAATTATTATTAAGTCGGCTGGAGATGAATCATAGAGGCTGCGATAGAATTGCTTGATTTTTTTTTAAAAAAAGAAACCCAACTTGCACATAGTTGAATACACAGATGGCAATGATAGGCGGCTGCTAAGAAGAAACAAGTTGATCGGGAAGGTTTGCTTGACTGCCTTCTGAATTTGTTTCCAGCAGACCTCCTCACATGGCATTGCTTATGCAAATCGAGCCTCTTTTCAGCTAGGGTCTGGATGCAGAAACCCCCTGGCAGCAGCACACAAAAGCCGAGTTGTACGGCAGCTAGCAGACCTGAAAAGGCCTGCTGAATGGAGCAATGGATGCAATATGCAGGCAGTTGAGCAAACAGAAGAACCATTCTTTCCCGGGTACCAGTGGTGTGTGGAGAGGCAGCCTACCCTAGAGGCAGAAAGAAAAGGCCTCTAGGAAAGGGAACGGGGCGGGGGGGGGGGACGACAGCAGCTTAGTTCCTGTAAAGAGTAGAAAGAGCTAAAGCGATGGGAGTTAAGGAGAGAAGATGCAGGAAGGAGCGAGCTGCTTTAACTCTTTTTAGGGTCATTTGAAAGGTGGTTTGATTTGGGAGGAGGGAAGGGCAGAAGACAGTGGGAGAAGGGTAAATCCGCCACAAACCCCACAAAAGTAAATAAAGGGACCTGGCAGGGGAAAAATAGTAAGAATAGCTTTTCCACCCTTCCATTCTAATACTATCAGCAACCCTTTGGAGAAAACTCGTAGTTATGGGTTCTGCATCCTATGAAAAACAAGGGGCTACTAACCGCAGTTTAGCAATGTACACTACAAGAAAACCATTTCCCCTCCACCTAGAAAACTCTATTCTACTGTACCCCCATTTTACTGCATAATCTATGGAAGTCTCTCTCCGAATCCATTTGAGTTTGGTGGTTCTCCCCCCCCCCCAAAAAAAGATTTCCATACAGTTAACAAAGAAGCCATCTCATCTGCTAAGTGAAAATTTTGTCAGCCTGTTATCACATTGAATAAATGAATAATGCATTTTTAATTTCAGTCATGCTGGGTCCTTGGCTTTAAAATGGTAGAGAACAAGCCTAAAAAGACTCTCTCTCTTTTGTAATGACATAAAAGAGATACCATGAACTGCCTACCAAAAAAGGGGGGGCGCTTCTTCAATGCAGAAGTTTGCAAAACCTGGTCATTAATTCATCCTTAGATGCTATTCTTTTTAAAGCATAAAAATCCAAGAAAGGCAAATAAAATGGAAGATGGAAGCCATCTGCATTTCAGTGGCATCATTCCAATGCAGAACACTATCTCCTTATCTTTACCCCCCACCCCCAAGTCACTGAACAGAGGCTTTTTTTGGGGGGTGGGAGAGATTAGAGGAATTTATTTGCTATCAGTCAGCACTTTGCATATCAATACAAAAATTAATAAACTAATTTCAGGCATATATGACACAGTCAATGCAGAAGGCCCATTGTTAAGAGAGGAATAGTATATTCTTATCAGTGTCTTTAAACAGCTATTCATCATTTCTAAAGGGCAATTATTTGGAATCCATTAAACCCGAATTCATAATACCACTGTGTGCTGAATTTTAAATAGAAATCTGTATTTAGATGAAGAAATACATTAGTATAAGTCATTAGACCACAGAAAAATCCATGACTTGTTCATTTTTCACTCTCTCTTCTCCCCCTGCTTCTCCGATGATACAAATCACTGAGGATATGAGCATTTCAATAAGGGGAGGGTTGCGAAAATTTTACACACACACACACACACACACACACCACAGCAAAAGTGACATACTTTTCCTTGTGGATGCAGTTATAGATAATGATGTGTTTCTCTCTCTTTTTATAATCACTATGTTGTAGTTATTACAAATTACTGCTAGAAATGAACTTTCCATGGCAAGCAGCTTAGCAATCAGGGATGGAATAATGATTGACTGATAGAAAAGTACATTTGTATTCAAATGCCCCGAAATTGGGGGGGGGGGCAAATCTGGTTATCAGGAATGTTTTCTTAAGGGAACACTAGAAAACAGACAATGATAAATATGCACAGCATATATATTTCCTATTTAGAATTCTTCTGTGCTATTCGTTGTCATGATTCAGATTGATTTCTTCGAAGGGATTTGTGATCAGCAAGCAAAACTAATAAATAATAAGTAATGATAACAATACAGAGATGCATGGCCCAAAAAGATAAGGAGGAAAGATGGCAGAGCAATCAGTACATTTCAGCAGTCCTCTGTAGGGATATCCAGAAATAAGTTACACTAAAGAACAATTAATTGCCCTTGCAAGGTGCATAACTAAAGTAGAGTATCCATTTTCTATGCTGTATATGTCATAGTGGCAATATTTCAGCCTAAAACAAACCTATGTATACAAAACCAACAGATCGTTTTGTGATCATATCTAAACTTATCAGTGCCACAACCTGCTCATCAACCCTGTGGTTATTCTCCTCATGATAAAAAGATGAAACGAAATTTCACAATCTGTTGAAATTTGAATTTTTCAAGATTTTGGCACCTGAACTCCAAAACTGAAATATGAGAAATAAAAATTAAAGCTAAAAGTGTTTTGATTAGTTTAAATGCATTGGTTTTACCTAGAGGACTGTTTTCCTGTGTATCAACCCTAAGAACTACTTCTGAGGCTCTGTTGAGATGCCTGCCTTTGTAAACATCTTAGGTCGTCAAGGACATGGATCAGGGTCTTTGCGAGGAGTGGCCAACTCCTATTATGAAATATAATTCCAAGCTTGATAAGGCAACCCCTGCCCCTTGGTCATTTTAAACTGGCCTATAAATGCTAAAAATCTAGTGTTGTTTAACCTATCTGGGCCATTTTTCTTTTATTGAAAGGTTTGTGTTGGTGCACGTCACATGGAAATGGGTAGTAAAATTTTAGGGTGATATTCATCCAAGTTATATGCTGTAATGTCATTGGGAGAAAAAATGGATTTAAGTTAGTTGAGACCATTTATTTCAGTTTGTCTACTCTGAATATTGCTATCACCCTTCATTATTATTTTGTTGTTGGGATTTAGGATTTGTTTTGCATATAGTTGTAAACCACTTTGAGAGGAATTGATGCCTAAAAACCAGTCGAGGCATTTAAAATAATAATAATAAAATATAAATAAATAAAAAACATGCAATAATGAATGGATTCAAGTCATCTATCATATCCTGCCAAATATTGATTGGTATTCCACGCCAGCTGCCACAAATGATAAAATGTTGATTAGTACATATCAGAGTCTGTCAAATGTTGACTGCTATATCGTGCCAACTGTCAGATACTGTAAAAATGTTCAACTCTATTGCAAAAACTTCAGAGGTCAAATGCTGCCGCTGAATATTAAATATCCACTAAATGCTCAGACAAGCAGAGCTTTTGCAGAGAAAGGTTACCACTTTGCCGAAGCGAAATGGGCTGAGTTTGCACCCGGTCACATCCTGGATGGGAGAGTGGCTGGGGACCTTGCACTACCTAGATTTCCAGGATGGAAGAAAGGCAGGCTACAGGTGCCTGTAGAAAAAAATCACTACTGCAGTTTGCTTAGGAGCATTTCATGGAGATTTCTGAGGCTAGATTTGCTTCATCCATAATTATGATTCTTAACACTTGACCTAAGCGAAGCTATTTATAAGTACAAAACTCTTGCTGGGAAAAAGGGAGTCCTGTCAATCTACAATCCATGTACTCCGTTATTCATCACAATATTGCACCTATTGTTCACCTTTGTCCATTTTATCAATTGCCAGAACCAGTGAAATATTGCACTATATAATGGGAAGGGGTCTTGTGCTTTTTGATCCTCAGCCTCTTCCTTGTCTGGCCCCCACTGGAATTTCACTTTAAAAAGTTAACAACAGTTCTTATTTGAATGGCTATTTATTTCCTGTGCCTGATGACACGTATGGCACAGATTTATTCCTTTTGGCCTCCTGAACTGGGAAGGCAGGTCAGTATGAAGGCCTAGTTTGCAAATCCAGAAGGGACAATGTTTACAGGTAAAAAAAATGGAATCTGAGGCCTTGTGTGGTACCAGAACCCATGCTGCAAAGCAGGTTGGAAGTTGCAGAAGCTCAGAGTTACTCCAAAAAAGGTCAAGAGCAAATTGATCTTTTTAAAGCTTCACCTCCTAGAATACTTCTCCCAGGCTCCACCTTCTTGTGGAGAATTTAAAGGGCTAATCCTCCAGGCTAAAGATGGACACTCCTGTTACATTCAATGGCCTCTAGTCTGGAGTACTGCCTGTGCTGCTAATATATGGCAGGAGGCATAGGTGCCAACTCCCTGGGGCCCTGAGCACCCACAAAATTCCCATGAAGGGTCCAGACACCCACAAATTTTGGTGCTGGGGTCATGCACGCTTCATGGCACCCATGGCACCCACTGTCCCACAGGAGAAGCTGCTCATGAGGGTCCTAGTTTGGGCTCTACAGTCACTGGTAGTATGGGAGGTTATTCTGCAGACTCCTGCCAGCCTTGTACTTCAGGGAATTAAGAGGAAATAGGATCTAGGCAGCTACAGAAAGGTGCTTTTTCCAGATTTGCATTTTAGGCATTTGGCATGCCATCAGTTACCCCATTGCACCTTCCATTTGGTGGTCTGAGACATCCAGTTTAGAAGAGGAAATACTAATGTGGGTGGTGACACATGGAGAGTGGTTTTTGAGGGTGGTGGTGTGGAAGGTAGTGGAACTTCTTCCCAATGCATGCACCTCCAACTCTGCTAAGTGTTATGTGTTCAGTGGTCTGTGTTTGCCTGAACTTGAGTCTGGACTAAGGATTCTGAGCCCCTGTGTTCTGATTCAATATATGATATCCAATCACAGAACATTTCAGGATTTGGGCCACTGCCATTGGCCCTTAATCTCTGAGTTATGATCTTGAGAGTTTGAGAGTTTAGACAGCCAATCATGTTGAGAGTGGGAGTGGCCCAGGCCTTCAGAAATGTATATAAGCAATTGCTTTGCCTTTGTGTCCAGTTCTGTTAGTTCAATAAAGGTTCTTGTTGTTATCACTGTGTCTTGCTTTGTGGGAACCCACTTAACTTCACTAAATCTTCAGCATTCACTGGTCTCACTGGGCACAGGTCTGGCTGAGTGCACTGCATGTGCTTGTTTTTCCCCTATTACTAAAAACAAGCAGGGATGCTCACCCCACATCGGCTGCATTTTGGATTGTGGGAAAGTGCAAGGTCTTTTATGAGAAACTTTTCCAGCTTGGTTTCCCATCAGCTCAACTTGCTGATTTGTGATAGGTATCGATGCCTCACCTTCCAGCCATCCAAACAAATGGTGAAAAGGGCTGTGGATTTATATCCTCCCTCCCCCACCAACCCACAAAACTAAAAGGAGACTTATAAGCAATCTTCATTTGTGCCTGTGGCATCTGTTTTCAATGCGGGGACTTAACCTTGGAATGTATGAAGTAAGAATAGATTAAATTTTGGGCAGGATTTCCCACACCATTGGATAGGTCAAGAGACTCCTCGCACATTGGCGCTTCAAGATCAGAGGCTTTGCTCTCCAGACAGGCTAGAATCCTGACCTTTCTTTTGCTAGAAATTAAGCATGGCCACTGTTAGAAAGATGATGCAAACACTTTCTGTTGCTTGTATGTAATACTAGCCAGTCTGCTGATACGGTGCAAACTAGAGTTGCCAACCAATCGGGAGTGGGTTGGGGTAGGGGTGAATCTAGGCATTTGTTTTGTTTCAGGCTGCTTACCTGAAAAGCAGGAATAGGATCATTTGCAAACACACACCAACCTTCAGCTAGATCAGGCACCCCCAAACTGCAGCCCTCCAGATGTTTTGGCCTACAACTCCCATGATCCTTGGCTAACAGGACCAGTGGTCAGGGATGATGGGAATTGTAGTCCAAAACATCTGGAGGGCCAATGTTTGGGGAGGCCTGAGCTAGATCTTTCCACTCCAACCATGGACCTCAGATGAAGACACAAACTCTCCTCTGAGCTCCACCTGAAACACACTCCAGATTGCTGGGTTCAGACCCTTGGTTTCTTTCTCTAACTCTGGCCTCCACTCCCAGGACCTATCCAGATGTTTCATTCATTTTTCACTCTTTTTTGGGGAGGACATCATGGCCAAATAACTGGTTTCCCTGTGATTCTTTCATCTCTGTTGAAAGCTCACAAAATGAAATGTTGTCATGGTTTTTGATAGAACAGTACAAGTGGTACAACCTCCACAGGGATGGCTCAATTTAATGTTTGTTGTTGTTGTTTAGTCGTTTAGTCGTGTCCGACTCTTCGTGACCCCGTGGACCAGAGCACGCCAGGCACTCCTGTCTTCCACTGCCTCCCGCAGTTTGGTCAAACTTATGTTCGTAGCTTCAAGAACACTGTCCAACCATCTCGTCCTCTGTCGTCCCCTTCTCCTAGTGCCCTCCATCTTTCCCAACATCAGGGTCTTTTCCAAGGATTCTTCTCTTCTCATGAGGTCGCCAAAGTATTGGAGCCTCAGCTCCTCAGCTCCAATTTAATGTTACTGTTTTATTTTTAAAAAAGGTGCACTTTGGATATGCTCAATGATGTTTGGGGAAGTTGAGACTTTAAATTTTGGCACCCCTCCTACCTCCATTTTGGTAACATTTTAAATCAATTTCTTAATTTGTGCTCAGTTTTTCATTTGCATTTTTTAAAACACACACACACACACACACACACACACACACACACACACACACACCAGAATAGAAAGTCAGTGGCAATTCTGCATGCGGCTTACAGAGGAAGAGGACTGATGTGACAGTTTCTAGTCAAATGCTTCAGGTAGCAGACTTTTTCATTTCAAGCAGGCTACCCTGCTGTATTCTAAGGATGCAGTGCCATAGTCCGCTTCTACCTGAGTGAAGGTCTGTGTTTCGGGTAATTGATTTGAGAAATAAGAGAAACTGAGAAGTCCCCCCCCCATCTCGTCTTGTGGATGATGTGAACACTGAGCATTGCACAATGAGTAGCTATGTCATGAACATCACCAGTCTGCCAGAAAATGAAAGAAAGATAAAAGCCCACATTACTAGCTAATATATGAATTTCAGTGTGGAGCATGCATATTGCAGATAGTCATGGTTAATTGTTACACTGAATTAATATCATTGTCTTCGAGGATAACATCATCTGTTGCTCCTCCGCTATTGATGGGATAGTCATTAGGGTTGAACAATGGCGTGATTAGCCTGAGGCTTCTTTGAGATAAGAAGCATGGTCAGATTCTTCAGTGGGGCCTGTTGCAGGGCCAGAATTCTGAAGGAAAATTTCCTTAGCCTCGTAACTCATGGTGGGATGTACAAAGGGAAGAACTGCAATGCCCACCAGTAGCGAGGAAAGTCAATGCAAATTCTACATATAGCTTTCATCAAAAGAGCACTAGGAGCTACTCACATTGGAAGCCTCCTAAGGGACAAGTTAGTTGTGACATTAAGATGCCATCACAGAAACATTGTACAAAATCAAACCATTGGTCAAACTACTGTATCTCACTATTACAGTACCTACAGTAATTGGCAGCAGCTCTCCAGAGTCTCAGATAGGTGTCTGTGCCAGCCCTGGCTGAAGATGCCAGGGATTGAACCATTTGCATCCAAATCTTCAGCAGTACCGCTGCACCTCCCCTTAAATCCCCTTTAGCAAAAACCAGCAGCCATGGGACAGGTGGCCCATTCAGGATTAGGGACAAATATCCCATTCTACAGTCCTGATGAAAATTGCCCCCAAAGCTGCTATTTGCCATGGAAGGGAAACTCCTAATAGCACCCTAGAGGGCTGGCTGGGGCAATCAAGTGTTTGTTGACACCAAAGTTATTCCATTAAAACCATATTTCACTTTTAGCCCATCTCTGTGTTTCCCTGGGTCTCTGAAATGTCATTCCAAGAAAGGTAAAGGTAAAGGGTCCCCTAACCATTAAGTCCAGTCATGACCGACTCTAGGGTTGCGGCGCTCATCTCGCGTTATTGGCCGAGGGAGCCGGCGTACAGCTTCCGGTCATGTGGCCAGCGTAGCAAAGCCGCTTTTGGCAAACCAGAACAGCACAAGGAAACGCTGTTTACCTTCCTGCTGTAGCGGTACCTATTTATCTACTTGCACTTTGATGTGCTTTCGAACTGCTAGGTTGGCAGGAGCTGGGACCGAGCAACGGGAGCTCACCCCATCACGGGGATTCGAACCGCCGACCTTCTGATCAGCAAGCTCTAGGCTCAGTGGTTTAACCCACAGCACCACCCGCGTCCCCAATCCAAGAAAACGCACCTTTTAAAAAATTGACTAGCTAGGGTCAGGGATGAGGAGCCTGCAGTCCTGGCAGGTGTTGTTGAACTACAGTTCCCATCATCCCTGGTGATTGTCCATACTGGCTGTGGGTCTGGTGGAATTTGGGAGTCCAACAATGTCTGGAAAGCCATAGTTTTTCCACCTCTGGGTTAAATGGTATGAGCTGTGGTGCTGATGATGGGACAGTCTACAAAGAAACCTTTCATCTTCACTGCACACAGAAGAGTGGGTAAGAAAAGCTTTTATTAATGAAAATGATAAAATGATGCTTAATAATATTAACTGAAAATCACAATAAACTGTGACGTATGTACATATTACTGTGCACAATGTACATAATGTAGTATTACATATTGTGTTATTGTACCGGTACATATGATATACAGATATTGTACATATTAATTCCCTTGCCAAAGTTAAGTTTTGTGTTTGCTGCTATATGGTCGATGATGAGGGTCTTTGAAGCAATAGATTGTACAAAAACAGGTAGATTGCCAGGAAAGCTGGATTGCATAGGAAGGCTATTATCCCAATCTTGTAGGCTGTCAGGCACTGAATTAGGCAGCCTGATGTCCCCCTGCAGGATCAGACTTTCTACCAAAGGGAAGAAATGTAGGCTCAAGATCAGCACAGAACAAGGTCTGCTCCTGACGCAATCTTTCTTTCTTAGCTTCTCAGCTTTGCAGCTTTTTATTGCACTGCTGTGAGATTTAATAGTAACACATCCTCCCCCTATGTCTTGCCAGAAACAGTAGCCCTTGCTTGTTATATTTTACAAATGATTTGGTGTAATGGTAATAAGATCCATAGAGCTGACTTGCGTGAGTCAAAAATGGTATCCTGCTTTGAGAATAAATGCCTTATTGTACAGCAGGAGACTAAAATGTGGTCACAAAGCTCAATTTCATTGATAATAACTCTCAAATTGCTGTGAATGAGATGGAAGTTTAGTTCCAGATGCTTGAACCTCTTGTATCTTTTGACAAAGGTTGCCAGGTACCATAAGCATTCCTGTGGCTATTGATACCTCAGCACTTCAATATGGGAGTGGCTGATGGGAGGGGATGCTGCAGGCTGAGGCAGAAGTGAGGGTAGGTGGGCATGGGCACACCAGCAGAGCAAATCTAGTCCTTCTGTTGATTTGCCTGAGCAGCCTTTATCTAGCTCCACCCCATCCCAGTAAGTGGCAGTGATATCATGGCCACAATGGCACCCCTGCCAGCTCCTCTTGCTTCAGCCTACCATGCTTGGTATCCTCAAAAGCAAACTCTTGAAATCCACTTTCTGTTGCAATAGCCATTGTTTCTCAAAAGTTGCTTTGAAAGTATTGATATATAGCCACATCCAAGGAAGAAATGGGCACTGTCAAGCTGCTCCTGGATGTCAAACACCCAGCTTGTCAGCAAAATCAAATGAATGAATAAGAAATACTTGTGGTCCTCATATAGAGTATGCTTAGACTGGCACTATGTTTGCATTTCACTTCCGTTTCAGTTATATCACTCATTATTCATTTTTACCCACTACTTGGGTTCCAGATTTGTCCACTTGAGCCTGGGCATCCATGAAAGGATGGAAAGATTAACACTTCATGGACAGGTGCATATTATATCGCATGTGTATCAGAGGCAGTCATCCACAACACTGCCACTCATACAGGATTTCTGCTTCACCGATGGCATCAAGCTGTCGTACAACATGAATTATAAGACATGCTGTCACACTCTCATGGTCATGGCCATCTGAAAGATGCAGCCCCTTCCTCCAGCAAGAGCTGCAGACTATCCCATATGCCCACTTTGCAATAATGACTTGCAGCTGGATCCAGAGGTCTCCTGTTTCTTTGGATCATGTGGATTTGTCCATGCCTACCTTGAGTGGAAAGGGAGGGATATAGGTCTCGTGCTTGCTCATCAAGGAAGAGAAAGCTCCGGAGGATCTAGTGCTGGAGATCAGCTACTGCTTGGCTTCCCCAGTAAGTGTGAAGTGTGCTGGTTCAACCTCCCTTAAGCACTGAGGACTTGAGAGGCTGCATGGATACACTAGGGCAGGGGTCTGCAACCTTTAAGACAAAAAGAGCCACTTGGACCCGTTTCCGAAGAAAAAAAATAAACTGGGAGCCGCAAAACAGGGACATAATTAGAAATCAGAGGGCCCCATAGCAAAATTTGCTATGCCCAATAATCAATGCCCCAAAATGCCATAGAAAATTAATCAGGGCCCCAGTGTACCATAAATCATAATCAGTGCCTGATGTAAATAATAATTAATAATGAGGGCCCAATGTCATCCTCGTCATTATAAAAATAACTTTGAGTTTGGGCTGCCTTGATTACTGGGAATGGGCAAAACTCTGACTCCCTTATTAGGACACCTGTATGGTTTTATGTGTGTTGCTCCCATCAAGTGAACTTATAAAATTTCCTCATATTGAATCAACCCATTGATTAATACATCTACCTCAATCTCCTGACCAGGCCGGCAGGAGGCCACAGGCAGGAGCAGCAGCAGCAAACACGCGCTCCGAGCCCGCAAGCCTTTTCTGCTGCTGGGCGGGAAGAAGCGCGCCCGTTTAAAAAAATAAATAACTCCGCCCCCGCCCCCGTGAGCCTATTGGCTTCAGAAATGCGGCGGGGAGGGGCTGATGCAGGGAGGGGGCCGACCACGCTCCCCGGGCTGCTAACGTCACCTTGCGTCCCTTTTGCACAGCGCACGCGCACAGCGGAGTTGTGGACTCCGGCGGGCGCTGTGCGGGGCGCAGGCGCACAGCGCGCCGCCACAGCTGTGTGCTCCGGCGGCGGTGGGCACCACGCGAGTGTTTGGCGGGCGTGGCGGGTGCCGCCGCATGGCTCAGGCGGCACATGGCTCGGATGCCTCCTCCCCTCGTATCCGCTCCGGAGCCGCAGCAAAGGTGTAAAAGAGCGACATGCGGCTCCGGAGCCGCAGGTTGCAGACCCCTGCACTAGGGGGAAACAAGTTATGGTTATGCACAGCTGATATTTTTGAAGATCAGCAGCGCCAATCACTGCGCTAATATTACAATAGTTGCAGGACATAAAGTGCAGTTCAGGCAAACCAAGCCATCAAACACTATATTAAGAGCACGTGACCATAAGAAGAGTCCAGCTGGATCAGATGTAAGGCTTATGTAGCCTTGTATCTTATTTCCCACAGGTGCTACCAGATTCCGGGAACCACAGGAGGGGAAAGTGCTCTTGTGCTTGGGTCCTGCATGCAAGGTTTATCCATAGGCGTCTGGGTGGCCATTGTGAGAACAGGCTGCTGGAGTAGATGGGCCATTGGCCTGATCCAGCAGGCTCTCCTTGTGATCTTTTGCACATGAGAAGCCTAAAGAAGGAAATGAATGCAATAGAAATGGAGGCAGTGAGAGATTATACTTTCTTGGGCTCCATGATCACTGCAGATGGTGACAGCAGCCACGAAATTAAAAGACGCCTGCTTCTTGGGAGAAAAGCAATGACAAACCTAGACAGCATCTTAAAAAGCAGAGACATCACCTTGCCGACAAAGGTCCGTATAGTTAAAGCTATGGTTTTCCCAGTAGTGATGTATGGAAGTGAGAGCTGGACCATAAAGAAGGCTGATCGCCGAAGAATTGATGCTTTTGGATTATGGTGCTGGAGGAGACTCTTGAGAGTCCCATGGACTGCAAGAAGACCAAACCTATCCATTCTGAAGGAAATCAGCCCTGAGTGCTCACTGGAAGGACAGATCCTGAAGCTGAGGCTCCAAAACCTTGGCCACCTCATGAGAAGAGAAGACTGCCTGGAAAAGACCCTGGCATTGGGAAAGATGGAGGGCACAAGGAGAAGGGGACGACAGAGGACGAGATGGTTGGACAGTGTTCTTGAAGCTACCAACATGAGTCTGATCAAACTGCGGGAGGCAGTGAAGACAGGAGTGTCTGGCGTGCTCTGGTCCATGGGGTCACGAAGAGTCGGACATGACTAAATGACTAAACAGCAACAGTTCCCCACCAACTGCTATTCAGAGCTTTGGTGCTTCTGATTCTGGATGTAGCACAAAACTATTTTTAGTGGCAATTGATAGCTTTATCCTCCATGAATTTATCTACTATGAATCCTGTCCAAATTAATTAACCTCATGTTAATGCAATTAGGATATAGTTCACTTTACTTGGTCTGATACTAAGAGAAGCCATCATTACCCACTCCTCTCAGTTTAAGGAACATAAGGGACTTCTTCATCCATTCAGCCCCATCTAATTATGTTTAGTCTGTGCTTTCATGAACATAATTGGCCATTATTTGATAGAACAGCTTAACTAATTCTAATTATTTGAGCAAAAGCCTTAGACAGAAGTTTTGAATAGTAAGATAAACAGTTACATCTCTGGGGGTGGCAAGGCAGCCACAGGCCATCTTGGCATTTCACATTCAACATTCATAGCATCTAATCAACAAACAATAGCATCTAATTACCAGTTTACCATTTCTGTTTACCATTTCTTGCAGAACCAGTGATCCTTCCATACCTAGATTTAATTCATGCTGATTCTTGCTAACTTGTAGACAAATGCCAGTTGTGAAGATGAAGCTTAAGATCATGCCTATTCTTATCGTAGGAAATAATAATGCAACTTGCCTATCTACATGGACAGTAGAAGGCCATTCCTGGGAAAACCATTTGGAATTTGCTGGCATTCTTCTGGATCATTTAATAGGAGAATATATATATATATATGATTTAAGCTGGTTAGGTTTGTCAAATGGCACAATCAACAATCAAAGTCTGAATCAGCATGGACAGGGTCTGCACTAATATAAAGTTAGGATATTACTTAGCAATATTGATTTCAATCGATCTACTTTGTATGACAAATGTTGGATATCACCCATTGTACTTTTTCTATAGATTTCAGTTTAGCTGTCAGATAACAATAAAATGCCCTGGATCATTATTTTCCTTTAAGAAAGAGGACAAACTATTTTCTTGGTCTCTGCTTCTCTCTCTCTCTTTCTGTACGTATACACACATAATCACGAGTTGGACACCATGCCATGAGCTTCAATTAAACCATATGTTACTTTTATGAAAATAATATGAGAATAAATGACATTCTTAGCTGGCACTCCTGATTTCCAACATGTGTCTTTCTTTGGGAAGAAATCCTCAAGATAATGTATATGCCCTCCAGGCAACTCCTTAAAACACCTACAATACTGAGTTGTAAAAATAATAATAAATAGCCTCCTCATAAAGGTCCTTTGTTTAGTAAACAAGAATTCAATATTTGGAATGAGAACTTGATTTTCCTGCCCTGACATTTGTTAAAAATGAACTACCATACAACCTATCAAAGCAACTATGTGCAAGTATTGTGTAGCAATCGGTATTTACAGACTCAAGCTGACATTATTTCCACAAATATAGACTTGGATCATATATAGTCCAAGTTAGCATAGTTGGTTGTCACAAAAGTCACACCAGCCTTTTCTGGCTGGGGATCATGGGAGTTGTAGTACAAAACATCTGGAGGGCAAACCAGGTTGGCAAAAAGGCAATGTGGACTTTCATTTAAATAGCAATAACTGGACCCAAGCCATTGAAGCAGGCAAAAATGTGCAAACTGCAGGATAGTTTCATATCACAGCCTTTGTGCAGAGTTGTGCATCGCTGTACAGTCAGTTACCCCAACTCCGAGGCCATGTGGATTGGCTACTTGCATTGAAATGAATGGGGCTCTTGTAAGTAGTGGGGCTATATATGTGTGTTAGATCCAGCATTCTAATCAGGGGTCAGTGGTTTTCTCCCCAAAGGCATAAAATTGACCTTTGAAGTAGTATGTTAGTAGTTGCACCAATGCTGAGTGATCCATAGTTACCCAAAAGATTTCCATTTGTAACCTGTCTTTCTCTCTATATATCTGGAAACTGGTTATCTTTCCATTCTGCTTGTTGAGATAGTTACATAGCTGAACAGCAAACACGCTTGTTTAACATAATGGACAGCTGCTCTTAATTACTGCCTCCATACCAAATTATAACTTCAAACAACACAGAGTTCTGTACACTTTTCTCCTTCTTGAAAACCATCCAGCTCTACCTCCAACTAATTAGGCCCCATTTGTAGGAGCTGGCCTACTGAGAATGTTGCACCCTTGGTAAATTGTTGCTAGACTTAAATGACAAAAGGGTATTGTGGGTTCCCTCCCCCCACCCCCACCCCTGCCAAATATTTGCAGTGTGATCCTTTGATGTTCTTCACTGACCCCATTATAAGGTAAAATGTCATCATCCCACCTGACATGACTTTCCAGGACCATAACAGAATACGGCTGACTCATCGTCTGGGAATTTAGAATAGACCTTGCCTTTGTAAGGAAACTTTCAGAAGTCGAAAAACTGGTTACTTGGAACAAACATAGATCAGATGTTTGACACCTTTCCTCCCTCTCTCCCCCACCGTCAACAGTTAATAGCACAACCACTTTGAGGTTGAAGGTGAAGTGCATTTGCCCAGGCTTGGAAATGAGAATCAAGAGACCTCCTGCTCTCATGGTTATAAAAGTGAGTTCATTTGAACTGTGTAACCCCTTAGGGATTGACCATTACCGTAGGGCTAAACGTAGCTTGAGTTAAGATTTGTGGAGGGTGGAGGCAGCTCTCCCATCCCAACCGCAACTGTATAAAATGCCCTGCTCCACAGGAGAGAAGCTGATGAAGGTGGTATGAGACATAGAGTTCCTTTGTCCGGGAAAAGTAGAAGTCACACTACCTGTATGATGGTGCAGATGTCTATGCTAGAGGAGGCTCAGAGAGGGGCAGCTTTTTTGCCATTACAGCGCCCTCTGGCTTTTGGAGGGAGGCATTTTGCAGCACATAATAGTCTACCTAGGCTTGTAGGATCAAAGAACAGGTATTTGTGTGTGTTTAATAGTAGAGGATGGAGAGCAAGAGGAAGGTGAATGGTTGATTGGTCTTCAGGAACATTTCTTCCAGAAGATGCATATACAGAAGAATGGGGAAATGGGGGTGGGCGAGTTAAGCTCTCTTCCGACAATGCAGGGCGGAGAAGAAGTGACTTGAAAATCCTCTCCCCAAGGCATGGTAGATGCAGGTGAAGCAGGTCTGAAGAGGAAAGAAATGGGGTGGGGTGATGAATTACAGGGATGTGGATTGGGCCATTGAGGCAGGTCCATCCTTACTATGGGCATCCAGAGATCTGGGAAGGCCTTGGACAGGAACACTGTAAACCATATAATACAAACTATTTCTTGAGTTTCTCTGAAGGAGAAGCTGGAAATAAGCAGGCCTGTTGTAGCCTATACTTCGCAAGCAAGTGTTGCATTGGTGTGTTAATGGAGTCTTAGTGTAATATTCTAGGGTAGACTTTTTTCAGCTTCGGGTCCCTAGATGCTGCTCGACTACAACGCTAATCACCACTGCCCATTGGCAGGAGTCCAAAACACTTCTGGGGACACATGGGGGAAGGACAGTGTTCAAGGGAAATCATATTTCCACTCCTCTTTCACATGAGAACCATGTGGCCTTCTGAGCAGTTAGCCATGGCGTCACTTCCTTTTACATGCACAAGGATTATGTATTGGATAGCCCGTTAGTCTCAGAGGCTCTGCATCTTCAAAGAGTGTGTTTCCCTCCACCTTTCATCACCCTAATTTAATTTATAATTTAGTTCATTGCTTTAATTTTGATAAAAAGGGTTTGGAATGCAGTCTCTGTTATTATTATTCATTCGTTATGTTCTATATCTTACTTTGTGTTGTTCCTCTTTTTATTCCACAGTTGCATACATATATATATATATATACATTAGCCATATTGCTGTATCCCCCCTCTCCCAAGTCTGTGGGCTAAAGATTTGGCAGCTCAGTTCTGCGAGGTAAAGAGCTGAAAATGGTATATTTAAAAATTGGCTGCATGTGCTGACATATTATCTGTCAAATCATTTTGAAAACTGGGCAAGAAGACCAAATCCACAAGCTGGTAATCCAGTGCTTTGATGTGGAAACAAAGATAGGATGCAAATTCAGTGCTAGGCACTTGCTATAGAAGCAGCTAAATCAGGTTACTGCTAGCAGGCTTTTCTTCAAACAAGATATGAGAAAACATACAATTACTTGGGATCTTTCCTTTAGGTATGGTATTTCAAATGTGGTACTGAATCCCGAAAATGTTAATGCATATATTATTGCATTCTTGCAAAATAATATTTTCTTCTATCCACTCCCGAATCTCCCCTTCTTCCTGCTCCCTTTGACTATTTTACTGCTTGCCCCTAACGTTACATCATTTATAAACATGTTTAAAAAGCACAGGTCCCAATGCTGATCCTTGCAGGACTCCACTTTCTACACCCCTCCATTCAGAGAAATGTCTATTTATTCCTACTCTCTGCTTCCTGCTACTTAGCCAATTCCAGATCCACAAGAACTTGTCCTATGTTCTTTTCCTATGGCTGTTAAATTTACTCAGGGATCTTTGGTGAGCTGCTTTCTCAAAATCTTTTGAAATTCAGTAAGTCCCAAGGAAGTTCCTATGGGACATTTATAACGTTATGCAGCAAAAGTTTAGAGTAGAGAAAACAAGGAAGCCGTAAGTGCTCTTTAGTACCATTGTGTGAAAGAAGCATGGTTTTGTATTTTCCTGCAGCCCCTCAAGGAATGCCAACAACGTGAGGCAGAATGTCAAATATTTTGATTTGTTCCTTTTCTTTGGATTTTGAATATTTATGCAAGCCACTGAAAAGAATGCAAACAAAAGAATTGGATGGTTAGCATATTTTTGGAGCAGATATTTCCTTCTATAGCAGGGCCCAAATGTCACAGCTGCCTGTACCAGTCAGAGGATAGCATGTGAACTTTAAAAAACCTTTTTCATAGAATGAACTTTCTGTAACATCTTACTAATAGTGTGTGGCTAACCAAACTGAGTTTCCCCCTCATTTCCCTGCCCTCCTTTTGGGCAAAACCATAATGCAAACCTCAACTTGAGTGAGACATGTTCAGGGCATGAAGGGTCAAAGAGAATAATTATTTTCTTCTGAGTAGAATTAGTTGTGTTAATATTCTCTATGAGAAGAACAGTATTCACTGTCTTACATATCATGGAAATTAGAGTAGCTTATGCTTTTCACATACTTTCGAGATGAAATACGGGTATGCTAAGGGATTGAAAAATGTATCTATTAACTGCTGAAAACAACAACAAGGTCATTACTTGAAACCATACACATTACAGCCAGGATCCAGAAGCCTCTGCCTATGTGCAAAGTGTTTCTGTGTATATATGGCTACAGTGTACATCAAATGCCTCTTTGAAGTGTCATTTCTTCCCCTCCCAAAGTTTTTAGGAGCAACAGATAGTGGTAGGAATTCAGGCTGTGATATAGCCCTTTGGATCCTGGTCTATGTTTCCAGTGTATAAATCAGCCTTGTAAATATGCCAGTGTAAATTACTAGCCTGCCTGCATGGAACATGGGTGGTGCTGTGGTCTAAACCACTAAGCTTCTCGGGTTGCTGATCAGAAGGTCAGTGGTTCGAATCCCTGTGTTGCTATGTCCCAGCTCCTGCCAACCTAGCAGTTCAAAAGCATGCCAGTCAGTGCAAGTAAGATAAATAGGTACTGCTGTGGCGGGAAGGTAAAACGACATTTCTGTGTGCTCTGGTTTCCAACGCGGTGTTCCGTTGCGCCAGAAACGGTTTAGTCATGCTGGCCACATGACCTGGAAAGCTGTCTGTGGACAAACGCTGGCTACCTCAGCCTGAAAGCAAGATGAGTGCCACAACCCCATTTGTTGCCTTTGACTGGACTTGACCATCCAGGGGTCCTTTACCTTTTACTAGCCTGCAAATGCTTTTACTAGCCCGTGGGCCATGAAGAGCAGACCCTTTCAGTAGGCCAGCTGAGGCAATTGCCTCAGGTGCCAGGTGACAGCAGCCTTTGGCTATGGTGTAAAATGCTGTCTCATTTGAAGTAAGACTCAACTGCCAGAATGGCCAGATTCTATGTGTTGCAGCAAAATATATTGGGATAGTCCAGAGGAAGCCCGTGGAAATGTGGGCTACTGACTCTTAGCTGGCTTGTAAAAAACCAAAAGGCTTCCACCAAGGAGACTTCTCAGGAGCATAGCTGCCAAGTCTCCCGTTTTCCCCGGGAAACCCCCGTTTTTCCAGCTGTCCCCAGCCGAAAAAAACGGATTTTTTTGTTTTTCCCCGGTTTATTCTGGTGCGGCGGCCATTTTGGAACTGGGCGGAGCATGCTCAGAAGCAACTTTTGATGCTGCTCTGCCCAGTTCCAAAATGGCTGCAGTGCGACTTCTGGTGCGGCAGCCATTTTGGAACTGGGCACAGCAGCAGCAAAAGTCACTTCTGAGCATGCTCCGCCCAGTTCCAAAATGGCCACAGCGCTACCTCCGGTATGCTAATTTTGGTCCGGTCCCTTATTTTTCAGAGAGGAACTTGGCAGGTATGCTCAGGAGAGACAGAGTGGCCTGTTCCTCCTCTGTCAGACTCTGTGGTAGAGGTAGAGACATCCCTTCCTCTGCAGCTAGCATGGAAACCAAGCGAGCTGGCAGCCTTCCACCAGCTCATTCACTTGCATGCGTGGAATTCCACGCATTTGCTTTCACAGAATGTCCGCAAACTTACGGCTGCCAAGCAAGATGCTAAATATGAAGCTGGTATAAAATCTCCATGTGATTGGCTGTAGGAACAACTTTGGACACAGTCCTGCAGAAGCCAAATTGAATGGAATGTGGGCTGTGGAAAGAGCATGGTTGAAAGCTAGACAGCTAATTGCTGTCAGAACTTTACTGGCTTGACTATTCTTGTGCAGATTAATCCTTGACGTACTAGGAGACATTTGGTAGCTGTGATAAACGTGTATGTGTCTGCAGTGCTGTGCAGCGCTGCTTGCTAATATGCATCACGCCCCCTCCTTCCCGAAGTTCGAATTACCTTTTCATATTCATAGGCAGGGTCACAGCCTATCCTGTTACATGATAGCATCTCTAATTCCTTCTCCTCTGTAAAACTTGGGGTTGGGTCGGTGGCCTATTGTGATTGAGGGTGGCTGCATGGGACATGGATAGGTAAAGGTCAGCATTCATATACAGAATGTTATTACTTGGTTGTAAATGAAATCAGTTACTGACCCCGTCTCTCAGCTAAAGGCTATGAGGCTTCCAAAGCTTTCTCCATCTCCCCCCCCCCCTCTCTCTCGGGGCGGGTGTCTGTCTGTCTCCCTCTTCCTCTTGGTGTGTAGACTGGAAGAGGCTGACAGGCTGACAGGACACCTGTTCTGTGAGTGATAAGGGAAAATAAATGAATTTCACCTTCACAGCTCATTAATACATTGTTTGGCATCCACATGCATTGTGTGACCCAAACACAGTTTTGCAAAAAAAAAAAAAAAAAAAAACACTCCTGTGTAGTAGCAAGTCTTATTTACATGTGATCTGGGCAATCTTTGAATGGATTTGAGTCATATATAATCATTGTATTAGCTCACATTTGGTTAACTCCGGCGAAGGAATGCAAGCAATGGGGTGTAAATGTCTAATATGGACATACACTACCTCCCCCTCCCCACAGTGCTTCATCCATTGTATTTCTGCACAATACCTCATGTCACATAGTCAGTGACAAGATGTTTTTGTATAATGGGCCCAATAAAGATCTCTCCACATTATTCCTGTGTTGTGCTTCATGTACACTATTATATAATTCAAGGGGATGCTATGCTCCGCTGCCAGCAAGGGTGTCCCATTCATTTTTTGTACTTGAATCGGCCCCTCCGTTGAAGTGAATGTGCAGATCCACCATCTGTTTGTTGTTGCACATATATGGTTCTGAGTCAGAGTGACTTCACTGCAAGTCTCAAAAGACTGAGGGACTGAGCCAGCCCAAGATCCAATGGATTCTGAATCAGTGCCATTAACACCAGTTGTTGTCACTGAGCCCAATCCAAGCTGGTTCAGCAATTTACCTGCCCACCTTATGCCCCAGCCAGCATGACCAATGAGGCTGTGGATGTGGTGATGGAGCCATTGCTCTATCATGCCCTGTCATTGCCTGGATTGCCCTGCCTTTCATGCTTTGAGTAGACCCATTGGAATCTGTTGGTGCTATCTGATTAACTCAGAGTAAACCCATTGAAACCAATGGGTTAATGCAAGTCCTTTGGTTTCAGCATATCTTATTTGAGTATTGGATACCAGTCATTGATTTCAGTAGGTCTCCTTGATCTGGATCTAGCCTCTTATGTGTTTATTTTCCTCATAGATTGGAGTTTATCAAAATAGCCTTTCCTAGTATGACGTCAGTGACCAGAGCCCAAGCCTCTGTGACACAGAGCCTTCTGCAGTAGAGCTCAAATGAAGTTATAACCCCGTGGCCCTATTGAAATAGCATGGCTTATATCGGAATAATTGGTCTCAGTTAACATTAATTCCATTGGCATTGTTTCATCTAATAAAACAGAACTAAAATGCCTAAGGCATCATATTTGCTGATTTGTATTTTCAGCTCATCACCATATCTCTCAACTCCTCCGCACTGTTCCTTGTAACATCTTCCTATCAAAGCTCCAACGCCAACACTGAGTAATACCTCAGAGGGCTGGAGCAACCTCCCTCTTGTTAATTACTTTTTTCTCAGATATTCTCTTCTTTTGTTTCTTTGTTCTTGATAGGGTAAGAGGCCACGAGAGGGAAGGAATGAAGAAAGGGCAACTTGGTAAGATATCGTCGTGACTTTTATGTGTGAAAAATGGAGTACAGAAGATATGAGAGAGCCAGTTCTTGGTGAAGCCTTTGTACAGCTTATTAAGCATTGCCAGCAGATTTAGCCTAAAGGAACATTTTGGAGGCTCCCATTCCAGCAAGCTACATGAGGAATGTCAAGGGAAAGTAAATAAGTTTCCATAGGACTAGTGAAATTTCATTCCTACTGCTGAAGTTTCCATATACACTTGGACACCATATATGCACTCAAGGTATATCTTTTTCCTTCATCAAAACTGGACCTAGAGATTACTCATTGTCATTCAGATCTTAAGTACACCAAGTGGTGTAAATTTTCACAACTGCAAACAGAAAACCAAAAATCAGTTGTAAAACAGCATGCAAAATCACGTTACTGTGTCAGCGCCACATAAGATCTGCCTGGGTCTTAGGCAGTTCGTAGAAATGACTTTCAACAGCTGTGAAACAAATAGCTAAAGGACACAAATTCTGCTGGATGCCATTAGCCAGTCTGCTGTGATTATACAATAATAACTTTGATTGTGAGGGCAATAACAGCAATCACTTCTAAGTAATAAACAGAAATGAATTTATCCTCCCCTTGTACAGATTGAAAGATTCATTGTGTTTGACAGTGGCTAGCAATTCATCCAACCTCTAACCTGTGTGTCTGCATCTATATGCATCATCCTTCTCCTTGTTGACAACCATTTATGTGTCAGGTTTTCTAAGAGGAAAATGACTTCAAATGAGCTAAGAACGCCATTAACAATTAGCTTGCTATTGCATTCCTTTATGACATTTCAATCACCTGAGCCCTTATTGTCTGAATTATGTCAACCTTGTTTCATTGCCCGAGTGTGTAAATTATAAAGAAATATTTTGAAAGTTCAAATAGCCCATTGTTCCCACAATCCTCTTGTGAGCCGTTAGTGGGGTTTCCAAAGGGCATTTCTGACACATATGGCGTGGGGCACATGGGTGAGACATACTGTACTTGACATAAATGCCTAAGACAAATCATTTGGTGTGAGAGTTCTGTCAGAAATGCGGGTCAATCGTGTCAGTTTACTAAAGAATTGATTACATGTGGGAATCAGCCACACTTTCTTTCATACCTGACTATATAGCTGTGAAGATCATGCCACAGATTGTTCATCCTGTATCCATTTTGAATGTTTGGATTTATGACATCCTCTCATATTTAGATAAAAACATTGCCTATCTTCTGTTTTGTGTACAGTTTTTTCTTCTATTAAACTTCTATGCTGTTAAACTTGTTTAGAATTTCATCCCCTTTGACTTTAAGGGGCCAGTGTGCTTCATTGAATAGAGTACTGAGTAGGGGTGTGTGAGAGAGAGACCCATATTATTTCATACAATATGAATCATGAATCTGGATCAGAAATGGTGAGCTACAGGTTCCTCAACCCTGCTGTATGATAAAAAGCAATTTCTCTCTTTGCAGTCTAATGTCTGCCTCCATTTACCCACTCCTAAGGCCCTAGAAGAGGATTCAGATACTCACATATTGGTATTAGATAATATCTGGTGATCCCCTATGGCCAGGATTCACAGCTCATATCTACCAGGAGCCATGTGTTCCATATTATAGGCTCAATTTTATGGATTTCTCTTTCTGTTGTGGGCAGGTAGGCCTCTTCCCCGTTGAAATTCCAATGCCTACTGAAGACTCTTATTTTTATTATTCCAGTGGGAATTTTAACTGAATTCTGATTTTTTCTATTTTAACTCATTTTTATTTTCCTCGTGTTAAATTTCTATGCTCTACTTAGAGACAACTGTAATTAAGTATACAAATTGCTAAATAAATGAATAGGGACACAAAGTTCCCAGTTTGGGAGTTGCCTGACATCCTGCCTGTTTTCAAAGTAACACTCATCGGATGGGGTGGGGTGTGATGGTCAAAGTTTAATGGCATTTTAATATTTGAAGCAGCCAGTGTTCCTTGAAGAGTGAGTGCTTAAAAAGCATGAGTGTTAAAAAGTGTGACTGTTAAAAAAGCATGCGTGTTAAAGGCTGACAGTAGATGAGATCAGGAAAATATATTACAGCTATCAGCATAGCGATCTTCCTTAACTATTGCCATTTCCTGAAGAGACAGTATATATAAAACATGTCCCAAAGGCAGAATGTATATGTCTAAATAATAAGCATTTCATTAATTGGGCTTGGAGCAGTATTGCTACTTGCTCTCAAAGAAATATTGGGGTCAATTTTCAATTCACGGATAGCTAGGACAACATAAATGCACATCCTTAAATGAAGTCACAATGCAGCTATTACGTGTAGCTACTGTTTCGAAGGTACCGGTAATGCTTTTTATGTGGACAAAATTATTTTCACACTCTTTCTGGATTGAACTGATCAAAGCACATGAAGCAGAAATGACTTATTCAGAATTGTATGTTTCAGTACTCGAGGCAGTTTCACGCGCAAACATTACAAATGACCAAACCCTGAAAGGACCCCAGAGAAACTTGTAAGAAAAAAAAGATGAAAAACACAGATAAGGCTGAGATGAATCTCTTCTGCTCTCCGTTCCTGACACCCCAATCCCTTCACTTTTACTGTGATAACTGCTGAACCATTTCTTAAGTTCTGCAGAGCTTCACTGTGAATTGAGACTCCTTATACTGTTGGTGAGTTGATCAGTGGTGCCTGTAACCCTCCTTTGACCCAGTCACATTTTTACCTGCCCTGCACCTGATATATGGGTGTATCTTGGCCAGAGCAGTCTCATGATCCAACTGGGCTTGCCTGGTGGGCCTAATTAGGCCAGCAGGCTGGAGGTTCCCAGTCCCAGCCTCACAGCAACAATGGCAAATCTGTGGTCTTCCAGATATTACTGGACTCCAGCATCATTCATGGTCAGGGATGATGGGAGTTGTATTCCAACAACACCTACAGGGCCATAAGCTCTCCTCCCCTGCCTTACAGAATGTAACCCTCTTATGGCATGCCTTCCATGGCAAAGCAATTCCTGTAGAGCAGCTCCCTCTTGTGCCAAGAATATATCTGGAAGCTCCAGAAGGATACACAAGAGGAATCTATGCTGCACTCCTTCTCACTGCTCGACTGTCCCAGTTTTGGGGATGGGTGACATTGGCAAGGAAAGGACTCCTATTGTGGCTCCATCCATTTGACCTATCATGATGGAAGAAGGAGTCATACCAAAGTGGCCCCCACACAACAAAGGGAATGCCAGAAAAAGGGCCCTGCACCATAGGATGTGATTCCAGGTGTGTATCAAGTGCAGGGCACTCCAGGATTCCCCGACTACTGGGGGCAAAAGCTGGACTGGATCCCAGGGATCATTCATATCTTCAGTGGAAACCACCGAGTAGAAGTCTACTAAGAGTGTCATTCTTAACTGCACAACTAGATTTTGCTAGATTTTCCCACTAAATCTAGTGGTATGCAACTAGATTTCACTCAGAGTAGACCCATTGAAATTAATGAACACGTATACTGCAATTTCAAAAGATCTACTATGAGTAACACCACCTGTACAAGTTTAGGACTTGCCTACTGCATTCAGCATCGGGGTATTGAAGAGATAGGCCTTTGTAAAAAGTTACAATTCTGCATAGATGCAGAAGTGATGTCAGTTCTTATTACAAAATTAGCCCTTATGCATGGTGGACAGGTTTCCTGGGGGGGGGGGGAGAGAGAGAGACCTGGAACCACCAGAAAATAAAGGTGGGCTTTGGATAAATATGCACCAATAGTGTCATTTAAAAAAGAAGTTTTTGTGCATGGTCAGAATGGATAAGAATGAAGGATGCATCTGTCAATGCACCCTTTTTGAGTGAAAGACATTCATTTTTATAGCTACTCCACCCATACTTTGAAATGTGGTTTGTTCCTGTTCCTTATGTTTCCCTACACATTTCTACAGCCTATGAAGTCTGGCCCCTCCAAGTGATGTCCCTGATTTAGAGAAGCCGTCCTGGTTTTTTATTTGATCCTGGAATGCCCTGCTTTTCCTTAGGATGTGTCTATTTTCATTGGTGAAATTTTGGAGGGTATGGAGTTATCCAATTCCTGAGCTGTCTGAAGGCAAGCCTATATTTTGATTTTTTGAAAAAAGTTTAATGTTTTATTATGTTTTTATATATGTTGGAAGCTGCCCAGAGTGCTGAGGCAACCCAGTAAGATGTGTGGGATATAAATAGTAAAATTATCATTATGGAATGGGATGTCCCTATTTTCATCAGAGAAAAGTAGGAAAGACTAAGCTAAGCTTGCTAGATCAGCACAAAAACAGGTCACCTCTCCTGAATGTTCATATTTATTTTTTTCATTTAAAGCTTTATTCAGTATTTTGCTGTGACACACCTAACAGCATGTGCTGAAAAGCTTAGTGAAATATAATCAATTCATTAAGTTAATTTAATTAACCAACCAAGATGGTTGTAAGTTAACACTGAGATGCCTGCTTTTTATTCTGTGATATGCAAGTTCTGGTTTGTTTGTTTTTAAGTGTGTTGCTGTGATATGGGAACTGATGGTGAAGCTGGTTTCACCTAAATCCTTTCAGCACTTTCTCCCTATAATGAAGGCCATTAGTTGAGATATGTGTGAGATGCACTCAGTTCTGTCCTACACTGAGAGATTCCTGATACGTGTTTTAAAAAATCAAATATAACTTGGGAATATAAAGGATGTGGGGGAGACATTCTCTGTGGAAGATTAGAGACAGCTTTGTCAGCTACAATTATTTCTGTTATTTCTCTTCGTACAGCATTTGCATTCTTACATGTATAAATTAGATAATTAGATGATAACATGAATGCAACAGACCAATTATTAAATTATCCAATGCTTTTGTGAGTCTACTTTCCAGATATCCCTTTTGTTCCACATTATGCTGCTTGTATATCAGGCCTCTCTTTCATTGGGCTTGTCCTTAGATGCAATTAACTACAATAATATTTAAAATGTGAACCAAAAGCTATGGATTCCACACACACACGGACACACACGGACACACACGGACATGCAAATTCTGAATCTAGACAATTTGTGATAGGTGAGTTTGGCTGCCATTCTTCACACAATGGCTGGGAGCACTGAAATTGTTCAGATACCTACATTTCCACATCAGTTTTTTTAAATATAAAAATAAAAGTCCTTGTGGAAATTCATAAACATTTCAGTGCGAAATTATCCTAATATTCACATTTCCACTATTGCAATGCTTTTCTGCATGTTATTTTCAGTAATGTATGCATTTCTATGCACAAATTACCCCAATATTTGTGTACACATTACTTGGCAAGAAACCTACACTGCAAAATGGGGAAAAGTGTGATTTTCAAAGGATGGTTGTGTTTTGGTTCTTGTGTTGTTTCTGTGCAAATTTGGTAGGTTTGCTTTTAATTGCAAACTGAATCGAGTTTCCACCCCACCCCTCAGGTCTTACTCAGGAAAATTTCTCCCCTGCCCCAAGCCCTTTGTTAGACCTGGTCAGGCAGCTAGGAAAGATTCTCATTGGCTTCCCTCTGCTTATTGATGCTTGGAGTCACTACTTCCAGAGAAGCCAAAATTGCCCCAGAAATGAAGTTTCTATATCCACAGCCTGGCTTACCTGGGCTGATATCTAGTTGCATGGTTAAGGTGTTCATGTGGTGGATGTTATTCTTCTTCCATGGAACGGGTTTGTATTCCCAGATTAAGAAGCAATGAGGCTGAACGTATGGCTTTCAGATGTGCTTGTGTGACATAGGAGTCTTGGTTCCACTATAAAAGTGAATTAGAGGAATATATCTGCAGGCAAAAACAGCACTCAGCAGAAAGTCACTGGGAAAATTAAACAAATTAGGTGTATGCAAGGGGGAGGGGGGAAGAGTGCTTTTAACATTTGGATTTAGGTTAAATTTCCATTAATAAGCCATGCAACTTCATCGCCCGCATTCCTAAGTTGTGATCATATATAAGGAATAAACACTTGCATGCACACGAAATAGAAAGAATATAGTTTTCCTAAGGTAGAAGGCAAGGTAAAGGTAAAGGACCCCTGACAGTTAAGTCCAATCGCGAACGACTCTGGGGTTGCCGTGCTCATCTCGCTTTACTGGCCGAGGGAGCCGGCATTTGTCCACAGACAGTTTTTCAGGGTCATTTGACCAGCACGACTAAGCCGCTTTTGGCGAAACCAGAGCAGCACATGGAAACACTGTTTACCTTCCTGCTGGAGCGGTACCTATTTATCTGCTTGCACTGCGTGCTTTCGAACTGCTAGGTTGACAGGAGCTGGGACCGAGCAACGGGACCTCACCCCGTCAAAGGATTTGGACTGCTGACCTTCCGATCAGCAAGCCCTAGGCTCTGGTTTAGACCACAGCGCCACTCGCGTCCCTCAGAAGGCAAGATAACCAGCATAAAAGCCCCTTTTAAGCATGATTAGAAGAGGGGTTAAATAACTTGTGTGGTGGCCACAGGAGATTATGCACCACGCTTCACGCCATTGCTGTTTAATATGAAGGTCTGACAGGGGCTTCTAAAGACATTCCATTTACCGTCAGAAGTGGCAATAGTGGGGACATAGAGATTTGGAGTGGTGGCAGGACTTATGAGTGCTACACCTACATAGGTTTATTTAA
Source organism: Zootoca vivipara (assembly GCF_965207765.1). NCBI lineage: Eukaryota > Metazoa > Chordata > Lepidosauria > Squamata > Lacertidae > Zootoca > Zootoca vivipara. The sequence goes on from NC_142591.1 coordinate 30,449,602, forward strand.
CTTCAGATCTAATTATGCATGAATGGGGCTCAACAAGTAGTGGAATGCAGGTAATAGTGATAATATTCAACCTGCACATTCATTCATTTACAAATGGTATAAGACTGGTATTATCTGAAAGACTGGTTTTAGACCTGTTTATGTGGAAGGAATGTCTGCTGAGTTCACTGGTGCTTATTCCTGCGCAATTTACAGGATTGCAGACATAGAAGGACTCCTAGTGGCTTGGCCCTTGGCCTTGATTTGCCAACAAACAAATTCTTAGGATCGATACAACATACTTTCTGCTGCACCCACACAACTCTCAAAACCCTGTGCTGCTCCTGACTGGCAAACCCGTATAGAATATCAGTAGGTTCCAGCCTTTCACTCTGATCCTAAATATTTGCACTAGCACCTCTGACCTCAGTGCTAGAATAAAAGTGCCACACACTGCCCCCATAATACAACACTTTGTTGTGCTAAGTGACATTGATCTGCTTGCTACACTCCATCTGTCCCAAATGATGAATCCATATCCCAACCTCTGGCTTAACAAGTCAATATAGTTGGGTCATTATGTCCTCTGGAAATAAAACCTGAAATTCAATATCAGTCCAAGACGTTTTTTTCTGGGCAGCTTCTCTACAGTGCCATATTCTGCCTTCTGACACAAGTTATCCTTACCTATCCTGGTAGCCTCAATCATATCTAACCATTAACCACATTGGCTAGGGCCAATAGGGATCCAACAACATCTACAGGGCACCAGGTTGGGGAAGGCAGATGTGAACAGTGGTGTTCTCTACTATAGTGCCCTGGGCATCGTATCAGGTTTCGATCCTGTTGCATCTTGCATTGTATAGCATCCTGCCTCCTTCTAGGCTGAGTGCTGAAGCTTTGGAGGAGTCTATGCACAACGTGGCATTAGCAGAGTGCTGACAGGTTCAGACTGCTGTTTTATTTTTGGAAAGTAGCCTACAGCTATTATGACTGGCTTTTTTTGATAGACACTGTGCAGTGCTATTTCAAGGGAGAATGAGCTATAAAAATTCAAGTAGCCCACGGCTTTGGAATTACACTTAATTTTTTAATGTGTTGTCAAGACAACAGGTGGTAATTTGAAACCGGGTTGACTTACCTTCATTTAAAGTGCACTTGTGCCGTCACTTTTCTGCATGGTATTTTCTTGTGAGATTTAAGGTTTATACACTCAATGTACGCTTTGCAGGGTGGCTAAGCTTTGGCTAATGCAGTTGCCTCTTAATGAGGCACCATGGGGGAAGCAGCCTTCCAGCAGACATGATCTGGAAGGCTGCGGACACTGTACCTCAAGATCCTCTTCCAACCATCTCATCACTCAATGGTTCAGGCAAGGAGAGAGCCGCCGCCACTACTCATCACCCTCATTTCATCGTTAGAGATACTCTGAAAGTCCACTATTTCTGGGAAGGAAAGCAAATGTTACACAAAGCCACTTGTTCATGCCTGTTCTCTGGCCCTCTCAGCAGGTCTTCCAATGCCATCATTCAAAACGAATTGCTGACTAGGTAATCCCAGCCAGTCAGGGAACTTATAGCAAGCACGCTGACTTCAGTTGGTTGTGACTTATGGGGTGAAGGGCAAGCAGAGTTGCCATGCTGCCTTCATTCTGGCTAGAAATGAAGGAACACACTGTTGATCTTAAGTGCATTGGCACCTCACTCATCTAGAGACTGATGTTCCTTCGCTTGCTGTCCCGTTCTGCCAGTTTCATTGCCTTCTAGTAAAATGCTGCAAATCTGGAAGCACCCTTGGTGTTCCTCCTGAATTAATTTACCCCCAGGTGGCACTGTGGTTAAACCACTGAGCCTAGGGCTTGCTGATCAGAAGGTCGGCGGTTCGAATCCCTGTGACGGGGTGAGCTCCCGTTGCTTGGTCCCAGCTCCTGCCAACCTAGCAGTTCGAAAGCACGTCAAAATGCAAGTAGATAAATAGGGACCACTACAGCGGGAAGGTAAATGGCGTTTCCATGTGCTGCTCTGGTTTGCCAGAAGCGGCTTTGTCATACTGGCCACATGACCCGGAAGCTGTACGCCGGCTCCCTCGGCCAATAATGTGAGATGAGCGCGCAACCCCAGAGTCGGTCACGACTGGACCTAATGGTCAGGGGTCCCTTTACCTTTACCTTTTACCTCCTTGCTCAAAGGAGCCAGAGGCCAGAAGCAGGATTTTGAGTGAGTCAGGATCTTGAGGCAAAGGTGCCTGTATCTTCTTGTACCTACCCAATGCCCTACTCTATGGCACCAGTCCAGCCCACACCAATGATGAAATTTTCAGCCCCAATTGTGGGCATTGTCGCCTGGTGATCACATCACTGAACAGAGATAACTGGCCGCAGAGTGGGCCGAATGTGACAGTAACCCCAGGGATGAGTCTGTGTGGGAGAGCTGGCCTGTGGGAAGGCATGTCTGCGAAGCACAGAGCATAAGACAGTGAAGGAGTAGGAGAGATCGAGAAAGAGAGGCTGAAGAAGAGAGAGGTTGACACAGAAACAGAGAAAGGAAGAATGACAAGGGAAATGAAACAAAATTTAAAAATTCCTTCCAGTAGCACCTTAGAGACCAACTAAGTTTGTCATTGGTGTGAGCTTTCGTGTGCATGCACACTTCTTGAGATACACACACGAAAGCTCATACCAATGACAAACTTAGTTGGTTTCTAAAGTGCTACTGGAATGATTTTTTTATTTTGTTTCGACTACGGCAGACCAACACGGCTACCTACCTGTAAGGGAAATGAAGAGAACCTTAGCCATATCTGTAGGGTGCTATACTCTATAACAATTTTATTTTATTAATGCAAATAATGCCAACATAAAAGATTATTTAGGATGCTCACCAGGGACATACGTACATTCAGTAGGATAACAGCAGCAAAGTTACTGTCTCTACAATACTATTCTCTTCACCACCATCTCCAGTTGTCTTTGTGATGGGCAAAGAATCTGGACCCTAAATTCTTGTAATCCTTTTATTGACTTGCACTTATGAGACCAATGGGATCTATTGGTCAAAGCCAACTAAAGCTGTCAGCTTGCCATTTTATTTCCTGTGTTTTGAATGTAGCTGTGGTCCCTGAAGACATCAGTCACTGGCAGGCAATATTTTATGTTCTCCTGCATGAGCACTTATTCCAGTCTCTGGATCTTCAGGAGCTGCTGCGGTAATATGTCTCGGCTAAGGCTGAAAAGAGCCTCAGCCTGCAACTGAATGCAACTGAGGTGCCGTCCACATGCTACAGGCAAGCAGCCAATGTCTGAATCTAACAAACAAAGCTTTGTCTACTGGGAAAGATTAAACCTTTCTTTTTCTCATTTCTTTCCACCACTGCAGACTAGGGCAAAGCTTTCACAAAGATAGCAAGCCAGTCTATCTTCTGTTTTTAGAGTGGAGATAAAAAGGGCAAGCTAAGCAGTAGGCACAGCTGAAGAAATAGAGTGGTTTCAGTGATGTGTTACATCACCATTAAAAAAAGGAGGTTCCTACCGAGTAGCCTATATACATAGCTGCCAAGTTCTCCCTTTTTTAAAGGGAAATTCCCTTATGCTGAATAGGATTCCTCGCGAGAAAAGGGTAAACTTGGCAGCTATGCCTATATATTTTGCCTAAGGATGGAGACAGACCTAGCAACAGCTGGTCCCTCCTCCCCCCCCCCCATAAAGATGAAGGATCAGCTCCTTCCAAACAGGCCACGGTGAAATAGAAACCTAGTCTCGGACCATAAGAGTTATCAAAGATCTGCAGAGGTGTATTATGAGGCCTGTAAAGAGCAAAAAGAGTCATCAGAATGAAAGATCAGAATGAACGGGAGTACAATGGGTGGAATTCAGTGCAGTGCTATTATAAGCAATCAATCAGCACAAGTATTTCTGCTTGCCAGGTGGAATGACCCTCCGTCTCCTCCCTGTGTGCTGTTCCAGGGGTTCTTCCAACCCCTCACAGCCAATTTCAGAGGCTTAGGAAACACAGAAAGATGGATGAGAGGTGGGGGGGGGAGCCCATTGCACTAGCACAATGTTTTACATTGGCTCCCACAAGCACAACAGTTTTGTTGAATCTGTCCCACAGTGTTTTGTTTTATACAGAATGGCTTAGTTTAGCATCAAAAACACAGATCAAAGTGGAGAGGGAACAGAGTGGTTCAGAAGCAGATCAGAAGTTCTAAAAATGTACAGATAGAAGCCACATTTTGGGGCCTGTGCAAAGTCTGCTGGATAGTACCTAACAGAGCTGTATTTGAATGTCTGTTACCTCCTTCCACATTCCATCTTAAGTCCTTTATCAGTTGGAGACTTGATGGTTTACCCAGCAGCTAATTTTCTCACTCTCTACCAACCCCTGCCTGGCTTGGCTTACCATCTAGCTCAATGAAGAATCACAGCTATTTTCGCGACGTTTTGTTTGGCCTAATAAAGGGGCTCCCCGGATATGGATTTTGGAATTCCCCAAAAAACTGTTGAGGAAGGCAAACCATTTCCTAAAGCTTACTATCATAAACCTTATGATAAAAGGAAAAAGCAGAGCAAATGTGTCAGGACTTAAATGGCTTTCAGTTTACAATCTTGACTTGCACAAGTAATGAAGAGACCAGGAAGTAAGTTTATGAGTTTCCCAGAATTTCAGGAAACACCTTAGACATAATACTCCCGCAAGCCATCATCGAGGGGAACATTTCATTCATTGCACCATTGTTTTACACTGTGGAAGTGGATCGAATGGCAGCTGGACTTTTGTGGGCAAATGATTAAGCGTCTCTGTACAAATGAGGGAAGTCTAGTTGAAGTACTACTAGAAGGATGGAGGGTGAAAGTTGAATGCAGGTTAACCATCTTTCGGTCCTTTTTACCAGTGATCTAGGCAGCCTAACAACATTTTCTCTGGCCCTACTAACTCAAATGCATACCTGAGCTTTCAGAAAGCAATTTAAAAATTGACTCTTCACAAAGCCTTTCTGGTTGTGTGGAATGCAGCCGAGTCAGCTGCAACCACAGACAATAACACGGTGACATTTTAAGGGCAATGCTCTAAATGTATCCCCGACACTCAGGGAGATGGGCTTCAGTCTGGGTCATGGTGACCTGAGGCAACAGACAGTTTCGTCTGAAAGACATGCTTTATTAACACTTTCTTGGGGTGGGTTGCACGGCCCACAAACACAGTGCAACATCACAGACAACCTGTACTAGTGGATGTTGCAGTGCAGTGGTGCTTGGTGTAAATAGATGGCTCTCGCATCTTCCCACTGACCGTCAAAAGGCATCTTTTGCCTCATTTCTGCCACACACAGTGCCATTCCTGTCCCACTGCAGTTTGGGTTCCACAAAAAACAATGCTATTCATTTCTCTGTTCACAACATTGCCTCACTGCCAAATTCAATAGCATAATTAATTATATCATTGTTATGTAATTGCACATCATTCAATGTAGTGGGGGGGGAGAGAAGGGAAGGATCAATAACATACTGAGAAAAAATGACAGTGAATTGGGGAGTAAAGAAAAATGATGACAGCAAATGTCAATCCTATTCACCCATCTGGTTTCTATTCCTGTTTTCAAATAGCTGATGCAATTTCCAGTATCATTTGCCATTTCCATGGGACCTTCAGACACCCCCAATCTTCCTTCAATGTGTAGACAATGCTGGACCAATAAGACAGCTTCTGCCCCTGCCTCTGCAGCCATCGCAAAAGGAAAATGTCCATCTCTCTCTTCAGCACTGCCCCGACTCCCTTGGTCATCTCCAATGGTAGCACAACCTCTGGTGTCTCAAAGTGAGGTTTAAAACAAAGTCCTCAGCTGTTAATGTGGCATTAAATCACTGGGAGGCCCCATGATACCAGCTAAAAGTGGACTCAACTCTTTTTGCAAGTCTTGGTGTACTCTAATATAAAGCATCAAGAAGTCTCAGGTAGGGATGTTTTGATACTCACTACTGTACAAGCATTTTGGAGCATGCTATTTGGCTGTATGGATTTCATACATGAGGTGCTTGGCTCTCTCACACAATTCATGTACTTTTTACAGCTCTCCATAAAGCAATGGGAGGGACAGGGGGGAACAGGAAAAGGGCAGGATTGAGGATGTTATGCCAGCGCATTAATTGCTGATAGTTAAATATCCGGAGGTATGTGTGTTTTATCTGGTGGGTGTGAAACACCGAGAACAAGGCCATGTTGATACATTGCTGCCCATCCTTTTTCATTTCCCAGTGAGTCATCTCAGAATATCCAGACAAGCCACTGGGGTGGGATCCATGCCCCGATAGCTGGAAAACAAACTTGGCATGGAAAATCTTCATGTGACAATTACAATACAAAACTGAGTTAAGAGCTGGCATCTGACTGTGCGACTTAAACTATCCCTGCCAGAGATAAACTAATTGTGAAGCTGTGATAAGGACTTTGGAATCCAGCTTTCCTGCCCCATCCTCAAGCTTTGCTCACTGAAAGCTGGGCATTTTATTCCTCTAGGTTACATTATATATATATATATATATATATATATATATATATATATATATATATATTGGAGCAGACTGAGAACCTACTTATTACAACAACACTCAGCTCTTTAAAGAAGGAAGACTGATCACAACCCCAGCCTTGTTTCCTCAATTTCAAGTTAAAAAAGTAATCTCCAGATGGGGAATTGAGGAACTATTTTGCAGAATTGATTGTGCCCTTGGTCTTCAGAGTGCACTCCGAGAAAGACTAAGGAAAAGATAGTCCAGAGCTGGAGGCAAAATCTATACATCACTATGTAAGGAAATCACCTTTGAATGATGCCTAGTTCTTGATGATGTGGGCTAGGCTACACCACTTTAGACTGCAGTTGTGGCTTATACAGTTAAATAAGAAAAAGAAGGAAGTAAGGAATTTCTACATAGAAAACTAGATGTAATGGATAATGCTTCTAGCCCACCCTTCTCTCTGACATGCTAGTTTTCTATGTTTTGGAGAATATATATATATATATATATATATATATATATATATATATATATATATGGCATTTTATATCTGCCTTGGATTGATTCATCTCTGATGAGATGCGGTGATGAAGAACCGCCTTTATTTCAGTAAGGGAAGAAATAAATCAACCTTCCGATTGATCCAGTCCTTCTCAACAAATGGATTAGTGTATTGATTGGCAAATTGCATTCTCTCTTCTTTTTAACTTGGTGCATTGTGTTGCATCCATTTTGTTATCCCTATTGTTTTTACTGCCTGATGTCACAGGGCAATGTAGTGCAATATGCACTTGACCCAAATATTAATCAATGGTACAAGGTTAGGAATATTAGCAATAATTGATTATGAAGGATAACCTTCTGTTTTTACACTAATGTACACGCCTCAAAGTACAACTTTTACTAGAAAATATTTCCAGTTTACAAAGGTGTGCTATCACATAAGACATATGTGAAAAATTGGCCATATTAAATATAACTGTTATATAGATGCATAATTGTATTTATCTTTGGTATAGAACTACTGAGAGAAGAGTAGGTACAGTTCAGAGAATTATTACATCTCATTTATACCTTTTCATAGCCTTATCTAAGGACATGTGATCAGTAAGGAGCAATCTTGGCTATGGTTTTACCTCTGGGGTCAAAGAGAATTCAGTTGCTGCTACATTAGGTTGGGCCCATTGAATTAACTGACTTAATGGGATCTCTGTAAGCAACCTGTGATTTGCCTCCCACGCCAAATCACTTTATGTCAGAATACTCCACTTGAGATTAATATTCCTTTAAATCTCTTGTGTGATGAGTGGGTATTTAGAGAAACTAAACACAGGTCTATTGCTTGCAGGGAGCAACAGTTGACAAAAATAATAAGGTATTAAACCAGGTACCCTGATATAGAAATGCATTATTTTTTCCTGGAACAATCAACAGGCAGGGCGATTGCTCTTGTTTGAGCCTTCCTTTTTCTTCTTCTTTCTTGCAAACATATTCCTGAATAAATTCAGGATAAGGCTATCAATAGCTTCTGGCAGTCTTCCATAGATATCTGCTTGGCCATTGTGGGAACAGGATATAGGACTAGATGGGCTGTTGGCCTGATCCCGCTAAAGCTGACTTATCTAAAAATGATGCATTGTTTCATTAAAAATTGCCTTTTTAAGCAAAATGCACATGCTCATTCCAACATTACTATGCAATAGTAATGTTTATGTCTCTACCACCCAAATGTCTAACATGGAAGGTTCATCATCTTAGTTCTGATTAGGACTCACTTGGAATTTTGAGTCAGAAGTTTCAGCTCCCCATCCCATATCTTTGTGCTAGACAGAAATGTGCAAGTCTGACACTAGACAGGAGCAGAATGGGGGGAACTATTCTGCCCATAGGATCTGGCACCAAGAGAATTTTAAAACAATTATAATTCAACTCTAAACAAGCCTTAGAAACACTGATTTGGTTCAGGATGCAGGTGGAGATCTGAATATTCTCCAAATGAGCTAATTGATTGAGAAAAGTTATTATTTAGATCTCCTGAGTATGCTAATGGGAGGCCTATGCAGTTTTAAAGCGTATTGGGTTTCTAAAGAAGATGGTTCTGGACTACGTTTCATACCTGCTTTGGCAATATGTTGTTAGATTTATATGCAAAGAGACTGGGTGGATTAAAGAGATTCAGTGGTCCCTTGAGGGACTTCATGCAACTCTTTCAGGTTACGATTATCACAGCATAGCCAGGATTATTGTTGGGGGGGGCAGGACTTTTGTTAGGGCAAAAGAACTGTCGTGATTGGTCAGCTACTTAAGTATTTCTATTGTTTTGCTTGATGGGGGTGGGGTGGGGAGCTGCCCCCCGGCTACACTCATGGTGAGAGCCACCTTTTAATGGAGACCCACCACCATTTGTCTTTGTCCAGATGCTGCTCACTTTTTTCACTACCCTTGTGTTACAAATTTCAGCAGATGGATTGCCATTGCAGTGAATGAGAAACCAGCTCTTCTGTGCTCATGGTGTCAGAGTCCTCTGATAGCAGCTCTGAAGGGAAGGTGGATTCATTCCATGGTCCATCTCAGAGGGAACTATAGGCACCAGAACTCTCATCTGCTCCTCTGAACCTTGAGGAGACACCGGTACTACTCTGATTATTGGTTCACAGATTCCTTAGAGCAGGGGTAGGCAACCTAAGGCCCGTGGGCCGGATGTGGCCCAATCGCCTTCTCAATCCAGCCCGTGGATGGTCCAGGAATCGGCGTGTTTTTACATGAGTAGAATGTGTGCTTTTATTTAAAAAGCATCTCTGGGTAATTTGTGAGGCATAGGAATTCGTTCATCCCCTCCCCCCAAAATATAGTCTGGCCCCCCACAAGGTCTGAGGGACAGTGGACCGGCCCCCTGCTGGATAGTCCTGAACAGCTATCCTATGGCTTCAAACCCTAGAGCATAGAAGACGCCAGATGCAGCATGCAGGGAGTAGAGCCTCTATTCCAGAGGTGGGGAATCTCCAGCCTACAGGCCAGGTATGGCCTGCCAACCCTCCCCACTTGGCCAATGAGGTCATTTGGGAAGCCACAGCCAACCACCCCACCCCTGATATCATGCATAGCATCAGGTGTGGGGCATATAAGGATGGGGCTTCAAATGAATAATTGAGAGCTTGAAGTAGGCTCCTGATTTCCAAGAAAAGGGATTTTGACAGGTGGTGGGAAAACTACCTGAGTGTCATGTCATGTCATGTGACTGATAAGTGGGTTACCCTGTCCACCTGCCAAAGTTGGCCCATGGAGTGAGACCAGATAAAGATCTGACTCCCCAGAGCCAAAAATATTCCTCACCCCCAGCTCTAGTCAATGAATATCTAGCCCAGGTTATAAAGTTTTATTCATTACTCCAGGACACTGCTAAGACAGCTTGTATGTTCTGCCTCAGCTTTAGCCCCTTCTGCCGTAGAAGGAGGGGGAGTTGTGGGCGCCACGAGGCCCTCACGTGCTGGGGGGATGGTTGCCATCCCCCCCCCAGCCCATTGGCTGGCTCCCGGACGGGCGCTCCCTTGGCGCGTCCAATCTGGGCGTTCCAAGGGGGCATGGCTCGCTGATTTAAGCAAGCGCGGTCGGGAGTCTGCCTCTCTTTCCTGGACCCCCCAGCCGCTTCATTTTCCCGCCCACCCTCCCTTTAGGCAAGGCTCTCCTTTTGACATTGCTATGGACCTCGGTTGGTCGCCGTTGAGGGGCCTGGTAGGAATTTTCCCATTTGGCAGATTGGCTCTGGCCTGGTGGTTTTCGCCTACCTCGTAGCAACATGTCACAACTTTGGTTTTGGGCGGTAGGAATTGGATTATCTTTGAAAGGTTACAGGTGGGGGGGGGAGGTTGCTGCCATCACCTCCCCCAAAATGCGGAAGGGTACTCCCTTAAGGAGTCTGGGGGCATGGCCATGTCCAAAGCCGTGGTAGGTGAGGGTCTAAGGCACGTCCCCTAGTGGTGGCCCCAGGATGAGTTCCTAGTTGATCTGCATTGCAGGGCTCACCCAATAACCCTTCACAGACTGCCAGCAGAGCGGGTTAGATACAATGCCTAAGCCAATACCTCTCTACACCCGTAATCAATACAGTTGTGGCCTTTTATGCCCATTAAACTTATGCAATGTGTCCTGTGTCTTTATTTATTCTGGTAGGGCGCGGGGTATCGCCACACAAATGATCAGTGGCTGTGTATCTGACGTTGGCACTCTAGTCTCTCTCAAAGGTAATGATCCTGCCTTGTCTTCCTGTCTGTCTGGAGCCCTGGGACCTTCTCCTTGTTTGGTACACCACCTGTCCTTGGTGGTAGGCATCCCCATGGATGGGGACATCAGGGCTGTTTCTTACTGTTGAGCACAGGCAAGGAGAAGAGATGCTCTGCAGTAATTTCAGAAGAAGTGGCATTCTACCACTTGTTTGCATAGGCACAAAGGGGAAAAAAATAAGGTATAATCAAATGCAAATAGTGTTGGCAGTTTTGTATTTGCTATTTGTTTTCTTCATAAATGCTCTACGCAAAAGTTAATTCACCACTCCCCCGCCATGAGAATCGGATTCAGAATAAATACAGATGACCATTTACTATGTTGGGCTTAACCACTGTAGATATATAAGCATGTGGGGAGCCAATCAATAAAGAATATATTTCTACATATAATCAGTATCACAGGCTGCCATCGATAATGCTTGCTTATACATGTAGGATACAAAGAACTAAATTAACATAGAATTAAGTGAGTTTTAAAAAAAATGAAATCCATTTTTATAAGAAATATGAAATTAGAGTGAGCGTCTGTCAGTTTTTAAATTGCTATTCAATTTCCAGGATTGAACCAAACCAATTAGAATAAATTAAATTTCAAGCTTGATAATTTTTTTTATTTTAAAAAACCAACATTTATTTTAAGAACTGCATTTGCTGTTTATTGCTTTGTGGATGAAATAGCAAATGAACAATAGTTGAATCAAGGAGCTAACATCTACTATGTCAATGGCAAAGCTAGGTTTGCTGATTATACCACATTTCTGTACTGTATTTGCCATTCTGAAATATTGAATGTGCAGAGAATATTGGACCATACATTTACAACAGCATGCCCTGCATGTTGGGATATTTTGACTTTTCTGTCTGCGTGAATTGAGAATCTAACAAGTAGTTTCAGAAGTTTGGAAGTCATCACTACAAAATGTAAAACAACAATTGCGACATAAAAATTGGGCCATGTCTCTCTCTCTCTCTCTTTCTCTCTCTCTCTCTCACACACATAATGGAAAATTATGAATCTGTTATTCATTTCAAATATATTGGAAGTCAAAGGGATACAACATCTAGATAATATTAATTAAGGAGATAATAGCAAAAAAACAAAGCAATCAGTGAGGGGAAAGAACCTTTGAATGTAGATCCATGAAAGAACACACACTTTGCAATAAAAAGTCCCAAATTCAGTCCCTGGCATATCCACACCGGGAAGGGCAGGATGGACTGAGTGTATATGTTCCTAACACATTCATTGTTTCCCTTGTTTTTTCTGTGTCATGGCCTCAGGGACTCCAGGGACTGTTCAGTTTCCTGGAGCCCTAAATTCATTGTCTGGGAGCTTTTGAAGAGCTTGTGTCCAGAACTCAGGTAGAAAGCAGAGAAACACTTTCAGATCAGATGTGACTTGGTATCTGTACAGCAAAGGATTCCCTCTCCTCAGACACACCCATTTTGACAGTGGTATGGAAAGTCCCATAGACGCACAAATCAGCTCATTTCTAATAGATTTGCATAACATTTGTACAGCACACGTGAGGTGGCAAAATTCTCTTTTTTTAAATCAGCCAGGAGGCAGAGAATGGTGTTATGCAGAGCCAGAACTCCTTTAAACGTGATTCATTTTTGTTGGGTTAAGCTGTCATTGCTGGTCTTTATTTAGCTTCTGATCCTGTGCAAAACAAGCTCCACAACAAAGCGAGTGAGAAGAAGGGGAACAAACTCTCTTTGGTTTTAAGATTTTAAAAGCCGAGGCAATATCCCAGGGGGCAGCTTATGCTATTTTTCAGGCGCTTTATGACAGTTCTGCTCTAGGTCAAAGTTCAGCGTTTCCCATTTTCCTTCTTCAATGTTATCATACCACTGGTAAGAAAATATATGGATGAAAAGCTCCTATCATCTATCCCCGCCCCCACTGATTAAAAAAAATGGCTACAGGCCAAAAAAGAAATAAAAGGCCATTTGCTCCATCCTTCCATTTTCCTGTCTCTGTAGCCACTTCCGTCCTCTTCTCCCGAGGTAATACACTTCCTCATGAAATATAAATGTGGGCGGCAGTGGCGGTGGGAGTGAGAATAGAATCAAAAATGGCTTTGCTGTAGCTGTTTTGCAATAGAAACTCAGTGGGTGTTTTTTTTTAAAAAAAATCACTATGGACATGGAATTTCGTTATCATCATGCTTTCTTCTTCATTGAAAAATAAAGAAATCTTCATATACCCTGTTTCTCCGAAAATAAGACATAGCCATAAAATAAGACGTAGCAGGATTTTTAAGCATTCAAGGAATATAAGCCATACCCCGAAAATAAGACATAGTGATAGGCGCAGCGGCAATGCCGGCCGCGGCAGCGGGAGGAGGAGAAAAATAAGATACCCCTGAAAATAAGCCATAGTGGGGGTTTTTGAGGAAAAATAAATATAAGACGGTGTCTTATTTTCAGAGAAACACGGTAACTGAAGGGTCCACACTGTGAAACAATACAATAATGTACACAAGTGAATTTGGTATCAAAATGGCCAGCGTTTAATAGCCCATGAAAACAGCTACCTGTCATTTAGAAAATAATAATATGAGAGACCTACCTGAAATGGGCACAATCCTATTAAAACTAGCCACATTTCTTACCCCTAATTCATTCCCTACTGTATACAACAATTGTTACAGCATGGTGCTGATAATGCCAAGGTTGCAGGTTCGATCCTCATATGGGATAGCTGCATATTCTTGCATTGCCAGGGGGTTGGGGGTTGCCCTCCAAAAGTTGTTTCATTCCACCTGCCCCAGCCAACACAGGCAAAGGTCGGGGTGATGTAGTGTGACAAAATGGGCATTGCTTTGGATACCCCCGGCCGAAATCTTTGCATCAAAGCAGTGTCCTAAATATTTCTGTCCAGATCTTTGCACCTAGGCAGTGGGAAGGCTACTAAAAAAATCTGGGATCACCATGCACAGTGTGCCCAACTGAATCATTGCAATGGTAGACATTCACATTCATTTTCTGTCTTGTTGCCTGGCTGTCTATTCTCTCTGGATTCCACCATTTGCCAGTTTCAGCTTCCAATGTATTGAATGCCATGGAAGAGGCTGCGTGATTCTTTCAGAGGGAAACCTTGGCGAAAGGAGATGCTTTCTAAAGTCCGGGTTTGGTTTTTTTCCAGCCAGAAACAATTTGCATTTGCTATCTACAGTTCCACACACACACACCTCTGGGCTTTCATCCCTCAGAGTCTCCCATAGCATGGCCTCATAGGACTGGAAAGTTTAAACACAAGAAGGCTTTGTTGTTCATTTCTATAGAATTAACCTCAAGTATGAGACTTCATTTTAATTGAACACAGATGCATGCAAACCAAAGACAAGCCCCTGGCTTGTGTGAGAATAATTTTTGACCTGCACCGGCAAGAATCATGGAGTCCAAAATTAGGAACTTTCCTTTAAGCCAAAACTGGCAATTTGCCACGAGACATTCCCTTTGTCTTTTTCACCCTCTTCCAACAATGCAACCGAAAGGACTGCAGGAATATTTCCCCCTTTTGATTCATTGATACCTGAGGCTTAAGAACCCATAAAGAATAGAAGTGTGTGTGTGTGTTCTGAGCAAACCTTGTGAATTTCAAAGGTCTCGATGTGGAGGGGTCATTCACCAAGCTTGTAGTCTTTGAATGCTACCATGAGATCAGACTGTGGCTTCTGTTGTGTCTGCCTTGTGGCTGCTGACATGGTGACCTAAACATACTTAAATTAAAGAAAGCTAGCATCTATACAGCAACATTTGCAGAATCCCCCAGCTCTGAAACTCTAATAGGCATGTATTTTTCTTTGGCTTCAGAATTCATAGGTCAAAGTATGGGGACCTTTGAATTTAAAAAAAAATAAAAACCCACACTGAATCTGCTTTCATGGATCAGTCAAACAACTCATAAGAGCAGTCTACCCAAGTTTTATTTTTGGGCCTCACACTTTCAGCTTACCTTGCAACACATTTGAAACAGTAACACACAGAGGGTGCCATTTTACAAGGAGGTTTTCATCCCCCCCCCCGCTTTTCCTTTTGAGGCACTCAGGAGTGCTTCAGGTTACTGAAAATGTTTTACGAAGAATATAGTTCACTAGTTCTTCAGACACTAACAGAACAATCCTAAATCTAGGAAGCCAGTGTAATTTATATTGGAATAACCGATGCCAGCATAAATTACCGGTACCCCTATTCCAAATTCTGTTCTGCATCCTCTGGGTGAGACTAATCGGGTCCTCCCTAAACAGAGGGTACGTGTTGCGGTGGGAGCCAGCAATCAGGCCTTGTGTTGTGGGTGGGATCATTGGAGCAGCCACAACACCCTATTGGTGGTCCCTCGAACCAGGGAGCAATTGGGCTAGCGGGACGCCAGTCAAAGCAGTTTGAGGGACCACTACTTAAGCTGATGCACGTGCCCTGAGCTGCCTCTTTTGGGCTCTTTGCATCGGAACACCTGCCCACCTCTCCCTATATTTGGGGCTTGCGCTTGACCTTGTTATGCCATTGTGTGTCGCCCGTCGTTGGGACAGGGGCACGGCAGGAATTTCCCCCACTTGGCTGATTGGCTGGCGCCATTTGGTTTTTGCCTGCCGTGTAGCAAATAGTCACAACTTGTAAGGTTGCAGATAGGCTCTGGTTCTTGTTGATAGGGGTGGCAGGATGCCTAGCCATCCCTATGTGTTGGGCATTCCTTTAAAAGGAATGCAAGGACTCATGGTTGGCCATCCCCATGCGGGGTTGTGCCTTGAGCCTGAGTTCAGAGCTCATCTGGGTGGAGGCATGGCAAACACCTCTGCCTGCCTCTGTCCCAGGTGTTCAGCCAAGGCTGACTTATGGTTGGTGCCCAGAGTCAGCGCTGCCTGCAGGGCTGTAGGTATCTAGTCCATAGCTGCCAAGTTTTCGCTTTTCTCGCGAGGAAGCCTATTCAGCATAAGGGAAAATCCCTGTAAAAAAGGGATAACTTGGCAGCTATGATCTAGTCGAACCAGAGCATATGCAACTACTCACTTGATTTGTAATCAATAAAGTTGTGGCCTAAATTCTGCCAAAAAACAAACCAAAAATTTGAGTCCTGTCTGAATTTATTTCTAGGCCTGGTTAAAGGGTCTCCACACACAACTGCCAGCAGAGCTAACAGGTAAGTGTGCACCCAAGTTTTGAGGACTGGGCCCTAGGTCACTGAGCTGAAGGGGGTTTGGAATAGCTACCCTTGTTTCTCCAAAAATAAGACACCGTCTTATATTGATTTTTCCTCCAAAAAACACACATGGTGGCTTATTTTCAGGGGATGTCTTATTTTTTAATTACATGTCCAATCTAGCCTCTTCCTTGGCGGCCTCCAGAACTGCGCCTATCACTATGTCTTATTTTCAGGGTATGGTTTATATTGCGCAAATGCTTAGAAATCTTGCTACAGCTTATTTTATGGGTATGTCTTATTTTTTGGAGAAACACTGGCATAAATATTACTCCATTGTTGTGGACAAATCTCCCATTGAGCTGGGGTGAATGTAGCCTATGAACACACCGGGGGTGGGAGTCAAACAATTTATTCAGTCATGACAGAAGGCACAGATTTGGTTAATACTCAGAGAATCTGCATGCCTCCGAAAAATGCAGAACACATTATACATTCCCAAGACATTGTTTCACGTGAAGAATGTGTGATCATAACTGCTGTGGGCTACATACGCATAGCACTAAGCACAGACATGGGTTTCAACAGAAAACCTTGTGGTCAGTCTTTGGGGCTCAGGGGGCTTAGTTCCTCAAAAAAGCAGGTTTTAGCAGGTTCGGTGGTCGCTCTCTGTCACTACCCCTTCCTTCCTGAACATTGCCTTTCTGACAATGCCAGGAGCTGCCCAACCACGACGTCTGACTGTTCGATTTCCTCAAAAGCACGAACACCACAAGGAAACTTCCAGCCACATAGGAGCCAACTCCTAGGGGCCCAGGTTCTTTCGGAGCCCCACCCAATAAAATATTTGAGGGTGCCTGGCTTCCCCAAACTTGAAGAGCCTTGCCATTCGAATGGTGTGCATGTACCACATCATGTTATTGATTATGCAGGTTGGGGCTTACCTGGGCCCCCCAATATTTTATTCAAGTTGGCACCCCTGTCCAGCCACAAAGTCTGTCAAAAGTGGTCAGTTTGACTTTTATTCTAAAAGCTTACTGTGGACAGCTAAATGGGTCATGTTAAGCAAGTCATGACGATTGCAAGCATAATCTAACTGGGGAAGAAGCCATAATTATGGACACACTTAGGTCAAGAGGGTCTCTCTAGTCCCTTCACCATCTTAAGTTATACCAGCGGAGCCCTAGTCAGCCAGGAAAGCCCAAGACCTGCTGAACCCAAACACTCTCATCCCAGTGGATCTTGTGTTAGTCATGCCCATAGCTGCCAAGTCTCCCGTATTCCCCGGGAAACCCCTGTTTTTCCAGCCGTTTCCCGCTGGCAGCCTGGATTTTTTAAAAAAACGTTAATCCCCCGGATTCTTACCAGCCCGGGGAGGCTCCTTCTGCGCATGTCTGGAGTCTCTGGACATGCGCAGAAGCGACTTCCGGTGCTGCTCTGCCCAGTTCCAAAATGGCCGCAGTGCGACTTCCGGCGCTGCAGCCATTTTGGAAATGGGCACAGCATGCATAGAAGCAACTTCCAGTGCTGCTCTGCCCAGTTCCAAAATGGCCACAGCGTGACTTCTGTTTGGTGTTTCATGATTTGGGGAATTTACAGAAGATGGTTTGTTACAAGATAGGATGGGGAGAAAGGCAAGAGCCATATTTTGGGGGCACATGCTTGCATAGCCCAAGAAGTCAGCTGTTTAGGCACCACATCTTATATTCTTATGTCTGACCTGATACATACAACTGGGATGTGGCACAGGCTACTGCCCACATATTTGTGCTAGCTAGCTAAAGCACTGAAACTGAACACCAACCCTCTCTCCATCCCCCAAATTAGACCACATAGGCATGTTCTTACTTTTTCTATATGTATTTCAATGTGACACATTTCCACTTAGGAGAAAAATCTTCCACTTTATACAGACACACATGCATGATTTACTAGAGCAATCAGCAATGCAAAAGTTGAGCTTTAATTGCCTCTTACTGGCCCCAGAAGCTACAACATGCCTTTTCTCTTTATGGCTATTTTTCAGGAAAGAGAGCTGACTCCTTAATTTTGTTTTACAGACCCTGGAAAGCTGAAATATAGCGAGCTTCTAGAGTTTTACAATCTGCCTTAGCAATTAACATGCACAACAAGCTTACATATATGGTTTAAGAATTTTTTTTGCTGTTTGTTCAGAATTCTGTGCTGAATTTCCAAGCGAGATGTTCTGGTCGCCCTAGATGAGCATCAGAAATAAGGTGGCTATAGCATTTGGAACAAGCTTTGCTACACCTGAATAAACTTAGCATTGAGCATTTGTTCTATTGGACATCAGCTTGCTTAGTTCACTAACCAGGGTTACTTTTAAGATAAAGGAGACTGAAAGGGGGCTGACAATTCTGTTCCATCATCTCCAGATCTGCTGGAGGTCTTGATGCCTATAACCATGGTGGGTGAGCTTCTGTGGGATCAATAGGAGATGTAGACATGGCCACCTTCCTCCAGTGAATGTAGTTGTATCACAGAAAACCAGCTGGCGCACCTTATTTTAAAAAGATGGGAACTTGCATTCTGGAAGTAAATTGAATCAACAGATAATTAAAGGTTTCCAGACGTCGCTGTAGTTCAGTGTTTTATTTCCTATATTTTCTTCAGAAATACTAACCTTTTAAATGTCCAGCTTTTAAAATTAAATATGGTTTGCATTGATTTTTTTCAGAACAGCAACAATAGTAGAACAACATTTAAAAGGGTTTTACGGAGTCCAGTTAAAATATCTTCATAAAGTCATCATGTTGTAACATTGGCCTGATAAGCCTCCTCTCTCTTTTCACTATAGGAATTATGTGAAAGTGACCATTAGGGATCTTCCAGTTTTATGTTTGCATGTGGTCATTCGTCAATAGGTGTAGATTCTGTTGATTGTGAGCAGCTCAACTACGAAAGCAGGTGTTGTTACAAGGTTTTTGCTGTTCATCTCCATTTTCAGGAAGGAGATGAGAGGATCCAAAATGGGTTGGCAAAGGACCCTGAGAAATGACTTCTGACCCTCCATATAGTCTTGTCATTGGTTTCTCTATGTCTGACCCTCCTGCCAGTGAGACCATGAGGATCCAGAAAGTTCATTTGCTAGGTTGCAAAAATAGAAATGAGGTAAAATGATTGGTGCATAAACGATGCGGGCTAGGGCATCTAAAATCAGGATCCAAGAGAAGCTTCCTTCAACAACCAGAAATTCTATAGAAATGTAGATGCAGACCAGGAAAAAACAATAGTGTTTCCAGGGTGGGTCAGGCAACCTCATGCCAAAGTAATTGTTCTCCAACAGGTAAGCCATTCAAGAGAATCACGTGGATGTAATTTTGCCTAACATACACGTTTTTGGAAAGTAAATTCCCCTAACATACTACATTTCCCATGAATATCTGTGTTTATATGCACACTTTACCCATGTGTATTCATTTTGGTACACAATGCTTGGCTGGAGAACTGTACTGCAAAATTCAGAGATTTGCAAATTTCAAAGAATGACTGTCCTTCAGTTTGCATATAGAATCAAATTTCCTTCCCATCCCCACTGGCAGCTTGTTTAAACCTCAGTGAGAGGATGGTTTCACAGCGGTTATCAGTAACGTGACCTTCTTCACTGTCAGTTGCCGTACACCGAGTTTGAATGAGGTTTTATTTTATCGCTGTCACTCTGTGTGAACTGTACAGATAGGATCAATTATTCCTCCTTAATGTTTGCCCAAAATGTCATACTATGCCTGCAGGCTGGAAGCACTCATGTTAAAGGCTAACTGAAACCTTTCTAACCTACCCTAACTTGGAATTTCTGTAAAACATCAACTATGAAATCATTTTGATGTTTTGGGTGTGTGTGTTTTTAAAATAAGAGTTTCAACATTCAATAATTTTCTTCAGACCTTTAAGACTGAGTGTTTAAAAACAGCCAGACAGTCTGTGTTTGAAAGCTACACAAAGCCTTGGTCTGATTAGGCTTTATAAAGCAGATGTTTGTTTATGAGCTTCACTTGGGATTGCTTTCAGGACTGAGTCTTTTCCACACACATTAATTGCTTGCATCTCCCCATTTGGCCACTGAGGACCAGTGATGTTCATTTTAGTACATAGCACTCTGCAAGCATGCTTCTGTGAAATGGAGCTGTGAGAAGCAGCACCTCAACATTCTCCACTCTATTGGTTACCAAAGAAATTGGGGAGGGAGCAGGAATCACATTACAGTGGTACCTTGGGTTACAAACGCTTCAGGTTACAAATGCTTCAGGTTACAAACGCTTCAGGTTACAGACTCCGCTAACCCAGAAATAGTACCTCAGGTTAAGAACTTTGCTTCAGGATGAGAACAGAAATTGTGCTCCGGTGGCGCGCCAGCAGCAGGAGGCCCCATTAGCTAAAGTGGTGCTTCAGGTTAAGAACAGTTTCAGGTTAAGAACGGACCTCCAGAACGAATTAAGTTCTTAACCAGAGGTGCCACAGTATCTCCAGGGATAGAGCTCACCATTAACAGTGGCACAGTTTCTTGCTCCTTCCTCAAGGGTTGGTTTGTTTCTTGCTAGTGGTAGAACACAAAAGCATAACAAGAGCAGGCCAATGGCTGAAGCCTAGTCAGCATGCGCTTCCTGGGGCTGATGGGAATTGTGGTTCAAAGCAGCTGCAAATGAATTCTTTCAGTTTGTGGCTTCTGCTTTTCTGTCATTTGGGGTTGGCAATGATGAGACTCTCAGTCATCTCAACTAAATGGGATAGACTAGTAAGGCAGACTGCATACCACAAATAGAAAGGGAAATGATTAAGTTATTCAATCATTTTCCTGAGGGCAAATTCAAAATTGTTCCCCTGCGCTGCATTATCTATCTGCTCTGTGTCAGTGAGAGAGAAAGCACACTGTTTCCACAGTCTCAGGAGATGGAGTTTTCATTCTTACCTGTGAGATATTCTTATACAACCTAATGCATTTCACTTCAGGAAGGTGTTCTTAAAATTGATTTGTCAATTTCCGTCTCTCTCTCTCTCTCTCTCTCTCTCTCTCTCTCTCTCTCTCTCTCTCTCTCCCCCACCCCTAATTTCTTCCCTTTTATTTTTATTATGCTAATTTAGAGTCATTATAGTTATTAGTCATACCTTTCAAAATAATTCCTCTTCTTCAAATGGTTCTATTGATTATAATCCCATTTCATAATATGTCCACTTTATCTTTGGTTTCCCATGCATGCCTCCTTGCTAAGCTCTGGCAGTATAGCGTTGATGTTTTATGGAAGCAGCTGACCTTCTGATAAAATTAGGTCATGTGCATGTGCATCAATGGGTAGTGTGTCAGATGAGGACCTGAGAGACCAGGGTTCAAACCCCTACTCAGCCATGAGGCTCACTGGGTGACCTTGGGCCAGATACTACCTCTCAGCTGCTGTGGGGTTAAAATGAGAATGAGAAGAACCATGTACACCACCTTAAGCTCTCTGGAGGAGAAGGTGGGGTATAAATGCAGTCATAAATAAACTGTACATTGCTGGTTTCTGTGGGGCTGCTTTACACAGGAACCAGTGAATGAGTCTTCATGAGCTCAGGAACTCCTGGATGACTGTGAAAGCTGTTGGTTCTGACCGCTGCTACAGGCACCCATAGAGACCTCCAACCAGGCAGGCCTTTCTCACTTTTGCAACTCATTTCACCGCTCAGGACTGGAAAGACCTGGCTTCTTTGTCCAGCAATAACTTGCACTTACTTTATTCTCCTCTCACTCTACAACTGCAAGAAGCCAGGCCCCAATAGAGGATGAAGACCTGTGGGAGCACATGGAATTGTTTTAAGAAGGAATAAATATGATATCTTACCTCCCAGAGTTGCTGTAATAAATGAGCGTAAAGATTGTCAAGCATTTTGGTTTGATGCTGGTTTTGGATCTACTACAAATAGCAATAGAACATGACAGATGAAAAGCTGGAGAGATCTGAAGCTGAACCTGAGGCTTCCCTCACTGGGGACTCCTTGCCCTCTCCTTGGCAAGGCCAGAACTCAGAGGCGGAGATGGAGGATGAGCTGCCTCTGAAAATTAGAAAGCTCTGGCTCATAAAGGTATCAGGAGACCACCATTTGCCGCAGAGAGCTATAATTCTCAGAGTTCCCTGGTAAAAGGGATTGGATGATAAACCATTCTGAGACAGAGCTCTCTGAGGGGAATAGGGGTCTTCAAACAACTCTCAGCACCCTTAAGAAATTACAGTTCTCAAGATTCTTTGACAGAAGCCATGGCTATTTATAAAATGGTATGATACTGCTTTAAATGTACAGTATATAGTGAGGCCATAGAATTAGAACACCCTTCATTGACTACATACTCAAAACCCTCTGTTGGCTATTTCAACTGACTTGCACCTGAGTCCTGGCACTAAAAAAAACACAAAAAAACCAAAAAAACAAAGAACAAACAAACCTGGGCTGGAATTTGACCCCTGGTTGAAATGCATAGCTGTCAAGGTTTCCCTTTTATTGCGAGGAAGCCTATTCAGCATAAGGGAATTTCCCTTAAAAAAGGGAAAAACTTGACAGCTATGGTTCAGATGAAAGCATCCCCTTTCAGGACTGGGATGGTTTTGAAGCCAGAAATGGATGACATCAGGGGAACAGCCAGCAAACCGAGCCTGGGATATTAATAAGTTGCCTTAAAAAAACCAAAACACAAAAATGGGATTGACCAAAATCCTATCACACAGGAGACATAAAATCAATAATAACACATTTCCAGAATTGTCACCTGCTCTCTAACCAATGAACTGCAACAGGTAAATCAAAGGAGCCGACCCATTACACCCCAGCAGGCCTCACGCTGGAATCACTTTGTCTGTTCTTAAATGGCTGCAGAAGTGGTGGTGGTGGTCGGGAGAGGGGAAGCGGATGCAGCAGCCGATTTTCAGACAGTCCCATCTGTGTGATATCCCTGGCCCACAGGCCTCTATTTTCCTCCCTGACAGAGGTAACTAAATCTCCTTGATACTCACCATGCCACGGGACTGATTATTTTGCATTAGACTTAATCTTCGGGCGGCGCTGCATGTGTCTGAGGCATGGGGAGAAAACTATAGGGCGACGCGAAGGCTTTTCAACAAGCTTGCTGTAAAGCATGATTTAAACATTAGCATCATTCAAAGAGGTAGGTTGGATGTGCAGAGCTGTAATCCTTTCCTTGCGCTCTGTGAATAGGCCAGCTCCCCCTTCCCCCCCCTCCACCTACATGACTGAAGATGAACTACCCCACTTGCTGTTTCTGCTGCTTGCCACTGAGGCATTTGAATAATAAAGAACAGCCTCTGGCTCTGTTCTTTGCATGGCCTCATACATATGTCTTCTGGATGCCCCCTCGCTTAGCAAACCCCCAGCTTCTGCTTCTTCTCTCTTTTTTCATTTTGCTGAAGGAAAAGTGAAAAATAAATAAATGTTGGGTGTTAACATGCTGGAAATTGGAAGGTCCCTGCACGCAGAGGACAAATTGAACATGGAGCGAAAATGAGGAAACAACAGCAAAACAACCAAAAAAAGGTTTGTGCTTAACACCACATTCCTCTGAAAGGAAATTGATGTCTTTTTCAAATATAAATACCCCACAGATGATAGTTCATATACACATTTTGTTTTTGGAAGCACCCAGCTGTTCCCATTTTGCTGAGGGGAAGTTGATTTAGAGGCAGACTCAGGGCGTTTTCTAAGAGGACGGAAATTGCCTCAGGTTACGCTTGCTGTGGTACTGCCGTTGAAGTTTTTTTTTTTAATGGCAGTAATGATGGGGACAATTTTTGGAAACACTTTGACAGAAATATTTGAGTTAGGGTTGGCTATCAGAATACTAGGCCTGTCAGTGGCTAGCATACCCTCCAACATTTCTCTGATGAAAATAGGGACTTCGCATTCCATAATGATTATTTTACTATTACTCATCTTACTGGGTTGCCCCAGCCACTCTAGGCAGCTTCCAACATATATAAAAAAGCATAATAAAACATTAAACATTTTTTAAAAGTTCGCTATCCAGGATCGCCTTCAGATGGTTCGGGGGTCAGATAACCCTACCCTCCAACATTTATCCAATGAAAATAGGGACATCCTAAGGAAAAGCGGGACATTCTGGGATCAAATCAGAAACTGGGATGGCTTCTCTAAATCAGGGGATGTCCCTGGAAAATAGGGACATTGTTTCCACTATTCGGCTTCAGTGAATTTCTCCCACCATTTCAGCATTCCCAATTAAATTATCTTCCAAAGGGGAGCCGGTGCTTATGGAATGAGGCATTCTCTGTAATTCCATTTTGCTCCCCTTTGAAAAATTATGTACCGAATACCACACAGTCACATTTGCCGGAATATTCAGTTCCTTTATTTCACCTGTGCCACTATATTCTGCTTGAGTTCCAAAATTAATTTTTGAAATCTTCCCAGCTCAGCCAAAACGCAGAAAGTGTGGAGGGCAGGACAGAGCAAACCAAACCACCAGTAGATGTTTGGTGGAGTTAGGCAGCAGCACTCACTTGGTCTCCCAAGTTGCTACTTACTAGGAGGTAGAGTGGGAGGAGCAAGACTGTGGTAAGGTCAGCCCAGTTCAAACACACTGAAGGGAGTCCCAGATTGGTCCTGCCAGTGCATTTGCACCGCACAGAGCTTGTTCCCAGCTCACCTGTCTCAGGTGAGCACCACCATAGCAGGTTTCCCATCCCTTCAAGAAGGGAATGGAACCTTGTCCTCCCTAGAAATTTAATGATGGATGATTTCAGCTCCACAAAATTGAAGTGACAATTTTGATACAGTTTGCGCATTTGAAAGGTATTGCAGCATCCTAAATTATAAGTGAGGAATAGTGGTCCAAGGGTGGAAGAGGCATTTGTAATGAATGATGTACAAACAGTTGCTAAGAGAGGCTCAACTCTTTACTGATGAGAGAGTTGTGAGTTCCTCCTTAAGCACTCTCATCCCATCCTTGACCTATAGTAAGAGAGCAATTCTTTCTTGCAAAATAGGTCAGTATTGTTATCCTTGTGTTACAGAGCTAACAGGCACCACAGACTCACCATCTCATTCAGTGGCTGCATGAGTGAACTGAGATATGAAGTGGACCTGCCCAGCTCACGGCTCTTTCCGTGACAACCCACCAATTCTCCAATAGACCAATCAGCTCAAAAATGTCCCAATCTCTCCAGGCTCCAATAAAAGGTTTAGACTGAAATGGTTTTAAAGAGTCATAAAATAACCTGGAGGGGAAATGTGTGGGGGGTGGGTGGGTGGGTGGGGATATTTTGATGCAAATTCTGTCAAGGGCATCAATTATAGTGATATATCTATGGTTCACTGGTTCCTTGAATTATCGTTGAGAATTTCAGTGTGCTCGTAATTGGGTCATGATGATGAAAACACTTTTTCATGTGCAAGGCTGTTACAGCTGGCACAAAATCAAATATTTAGTTACCTGTCCTCCATTATATACAGAAACATCGGATATTTATGATGCAATGAAATATTTAGCTGGCACGTTGAAATGCTTACACCCTAGCATTAGAATTAAAAAAATACGATGAAAATGCACCTCGTATACAGAAAATGTATATTTTATATAAATTGTGTGTGCACTGAAATATTCATACAGTCTAGTGAACTCCTTGCATTGTATTCAGTCAGCAGGCCTCTGGATGTTTCATATTAAAATACACTTGTTACACAGAGAGTTATACTGTCCTATCTCAAATACCCTCTCACCCACTGAGCTGACTCATCCGATCAGCCATATCTCAGCCTAACTTCGCCCCTCTGGAGTATTCTGTCTCTCTCGGGTCACTAAAGAATGACAGCTGCAGGGATCTGATAAATTGTTTTGTTCACAATCACAGCTAGGGCTTGGCTAAGCTTTCACACATAAAAGGGACAGATTTTGGTGCATATTCATAAAGGGAAAATAGGAAAGGGAGCTTTCTGACATTGCTCATTCACATTCACATGCCAGTGTGAGGTCTAGACTGATCTTAGTTGTTACTGCTGCCCTTGATTCATAGCACTTTTTTTTGTATGTCCTTTTCAGATGCTTTTCTGACACATACAGTAAACCCAACACATTTACACTGGAACTTACGGTGTCCAAATTCCATTTTTTTCTAGAATTACACTGTCCTTATATTGGTTGCCGTATCATCTAATGAAGTGTTATCATGTTGAACCAGAATTTGTTACCATGTTAGAAGTGCACTATTTCATTCTCTCCCCTCACTTCACTTTCATTGGGGGGTTAGTGGACCTCTTTGCAGACATGCCCCCAACATCCGAACGGGTCTTCTGGAGCAGGCCCTACAAGCATGGCAGAACTCTCCCCACTGGTGATTCTCAACAACTGGTATTCCAAGGCATGTGATCTCAGGCCGTGAAGGAAGAACACAGTCATCATGAGAGGAGCCTGGTGGTGAGGGAAGAGGCATGACCTCACTCTCTCGTCACACGGGATCCTCATCACATAGGAAGCTGCCTTGTACCAAATCAACTTGGAGATGCCAGGGATTGAACCTGGGATCTTCTGTATGCAAAGCAGCAGCCCTACCACTCAGCTACAGCCGTTCCCAGAGCTCAAATGGCAAACTCTTCTCTCTGGCTTTGGTCAGTTGTCTGCATTAACCAAATGGGGTGAGATTCTCCGCACTCACTGCTTCGAATGTGAGCCAAAGACTGGGGACTTTATAAAACAGTGACGTTTTATCGCGTGTTCAGTCACTCATTTGTATTAGCTCTCTGAGGCAGCTGGCATCAAGTGAGGAAGGCTCTCCCCAAGCGATAAATTATGATGGCCTTTCATGAAACAGGTTGTCTTCCCCGCTTGTTATTCATAGGTTCCGGATCTTAAAATTTCAGGTTTCTGCTCCAAGTGTTGTTTATACACTTGGAGAGATTTACATATTTGCCATTCTGTGAGAGATGGTTGAAAAAATATATTCACTTACATTTTGCTGCATTTTTTTTAATACAGAAAAACCTTTTCCTATAATACAAAACACATTCTCACTTTATTGCAGACTAAGCAATTGGCTGTTTATTGCTGAAATACACAAGGCAGAAACCGAGAGAGAAAAGTCTAGAGGTGGAATCTTGCCCTGGGCCATGATAATAAGAGTCTTGAAATTTAACCCCATAGTGTTCAGGTTACTGTAGTGCATTTGAGGGGAAGAGATAGGACTGTAGTTTCATCATCACCATCAAGTTACAATTATCTCTGTGTCATCTTGTAAGGGCTGGGTGAGTAAGTATGCATGTATATGATTAACCTTGATTTTAAGGTGTGAATTTGCACAAAAGAGATGAGCTTACAACACACAAAGCAATCCTATCCATGTCTACTCACAGAACTCCCACTGAGTTTAATAGGCTGTACTTCCCTGTAAGCCTACATAGCATTTTAGCCACATTTTAAAAAAATCAGTATGGCTACACTTTTAAGACTGTGAGAAGATACCAACCATCTGCCCAGAATAAAGCAGCTATCATGCACAATATGATTGTGGATGAAAGAGCCGACCTGGTGTGCATAACTAAGACCTGGGCAGATGAGCAGGGTGGCCTAATGTTGACCCAGCCGCAGAGACGGATTTAGGGAAGCATGATTGGCTCAGTAACGCTGGGTGCAGAGCCTCAGGAGCACTGCAGGGGTTGTTGCAACTATGCTTTAGAATGGAGCATGAAAAGCAGCGGGTGCCGAATTTTGGCATCACACAGGGTGCTGCTTGAGACCCCAAGATCTGCTACTGCCAGCTGCTGGGATACTTGGCGCAACACCATTTCAGGTCAATAGGGTGGAGCATGGGTTTTTGCTGTTGCTGTTGTTGCAATAATCCATAAAAAAACCCCATCTCCCTCATCCGGAGACCAAAACACAATATGTCTGTGCCTGAGGAATTGCTCACAGTATTGGGGATACTTTCAGTGCACCATCTACCCCACTGTTCCATTACAGCCTCCCTGTTTGAACTGGTAAAGATAATTCTAGATGGGGTTTTGGGGAGACCCTTCATGATGGTGTTGGGAGAACCTCAAGGTCCATGCTAAGGCTGCTTCTTATGGACTGCATCAGAACTTCATGGCCTCCATGAAAACCATGGGACTGTTTCAATACTGTATGTTGTTGGCATGTGGCCACACATACTCCCAACCTGGTGTGTGTGTGTTTTAATCACAGGGAGCTCTCTTAGTAGTTCTGCCACTCTCTAGAAGTGCGAAGGCAGGTGGTGCAAGAGAAAGCTTTATCTGAGGCAATGTCATCTTTTGTCGTCTTTGTCCTGGCCTTTGGCGGTTAAGGCATTTTGTTTTGTGGGATACACCTCTTTTGATGAAGCTTAACTGTTCTGTGCTGATAGGAATGGTTTTACCATATGAAATATACTCGGAGTCGAGAGTGAATTTCATGCTCTTTATTCAGCTCATAGTCATCAAGGAGAAGAAGAGAAGACGAATGGCTCTTTTCCCAAAACCATCTGCTTATATACATTATTTACACAATGGGCCTTGCGTGATTGGCTACTTCAGGGCTACACCTGTGGGCCAATTATATTGTGGATTGACTTCTGCCTGCAGCCTGATTGGCTGCTACAGGCCAATCAGGTAGCAGATTCACTTCTGCCAGCCGCCTGATTGGCTGCTCCAGCAGGCCAATCAGGTTGCGGATTCACTTCCACCTGGAGTTGGATTGGGTAGCTCCCGCTGATTCTGAATCCTATTGTTCTAGGATTCAGCTCAGTACATAACACCATATATGCAGTATGTGCAGGGCCGCCCCAAAACATTCGGCACTCCAGGTGAACCAGAATATGCGCCCTCCCTGTTAACGGAAGAAGGGGTGAGTGAAGATCTACATCAGGGACAAGGGCAGGGGAATCAAATCAACTTTACTGGAAACTTTACTGGGTGGTTGAAGTGGGAATCAAAGACCGTCGTGGGGGGAAGCGGAGCCTGCTCTGAATCACACCAGGTGGTTGCAGACCCCAGGAGACCCTGGAGGGAAGCCCCTGATATTTTCTCCCAGGGGTGAGAGGAAACCAGCAGCACCTTCTATTCGCCAAGAGACCTCGGCCGAGACAGAATTGGGGTGGCGGGGAGCTGCTGAGGAGACAGCAGATTTGGCCTCCATGCCAGCAGCAGCAGCGGACAATGCATTTCTTGAAGTATGACTCTACTGCTTCTGTGGATCCTGCTGCCTGAGGCGGTTGCCTTGCCTTACCTCATGGGTGTGTGTGTGTGTTTAATCTGTTTTTATAATTGTATATTATATTGTTGTAGCCAGCCCTGGGGCTTTATGGTGAAGAGTGGGTAAAGTGTGTGTGTGTGTGTGTGTGTGTGTGTGTGTGTGTGTGTGTGTGATATTCTGCCCTAAACAATGAACCATGAAGTCATGACAATGACAAAACACTGAAGTAATGTATGGAGGGCTAGGCCCACCCCACAACAACAGCATAAGTCAGTGCCTAGGGGTGGAGCAAGAGCAAGCCCTCAGTACTACAAAGCCAGTCATAGTTCTCTGTGTTGCTGCACTGTTCAGCACAGGCAAACCATGTGGGAAGTTGGTTGTCTGTATTTGGCCGATATCTGTTTTCAATCCTAATACTCCATTTTAACTGGCTACCATGTTTGGCTTTTTTATCAAAAAGTGATGATGGCCTACGTCTAATCTATGTGGTTTCTACGGACACAGTTTTACAGCCATATCTCTGAAACTTTTTGTTGTTGTTGTTGAAAACTGAATGTGTCTTTATGCAGTTCGTTTACGTGCCAGCTCCCAGACTCTGCCACGTTACCAGTTCTGAACTTGCTGCCCTGGAGGAAACAAAAGTGTTGAAAATATAGCTAAGGAGGGCCAATTCCACTGAGTAATTTTTAAGTGCGAGAATTTGACTGTGCAATAGGCACCATATGCTAAATATTTATTTGTACCCATATTAAACATCGATTAAACTGCGGGTGGCGCTGTGGGTTAAACCACAGAGCCTAGTGCTTGCCAATCAGAATCCCCGTGACGGGGCGAGCTCCCGCTGCTTGGTCCCAGCTCCTGCCAACCTAGCAGTTCAAAAGCACGTCAAAGTGCAAGTAGATAAATAGGTCCCACCACAGCGGGAAGGTAAACGGCGTTTCCGTGCGCTGCTCTGGTTTGCCAGAAGCGGCTTAGTCGTGCTGACCACATGACCCGGAAGCTGTACGCTGGCTCCCTCGGCCAGTAAAGCGAGATGAGCACCACAACCCCAGAGACAGTCACGACTGGACCTAATGGTCAGGGGTCCCTTTACCTTTTAAACTGCTTGCAACATGGAATCTCCAGATTTGGAAGGTGGCTGTACAAATATGTACATTTGTTCTGCTAGATCTCTCTCTCTCTCTCTCTCTCTCTCTCTCTCTCTCTCTCTCTCTCTCTCTATATATATATATATATATATATATATTCCACTATGTAATATATGCTTTCAGGATGTTTTTATGAGTAATATATGCTTTCAGGATGTTTTTATGAGTAAGAATTTCTTCTTGTTGTTAATGGAAAGTACCTGGCTAAATGTTTGCATCTGCATGGGTGTGTGGGTGGGTGTGGGTGTGTGGAGATCTGATATCTGAATCATCCATGTGCTCTGCAAATGAGACGTGTGCTATTCAAATGTATGATTCTGCATAAACTTCCTTCGTTTCTCCACTGAAGTGGCCCTGATAGTTGAGTTGGTACCTCAGGGCTCCAAAATTGACCCCACGGGACTCCGTGGTGACGTCATGACTTCATATTTCGGATATTCCACAAAATATCAATATACTCTTGGCTCCAGTAAACTTCAGTTGAAAGAAGGTTCAGATATAATCCTCCCAAGAAGAACAAGAGTTTCATGACATACTATTTGCTTCTGTTATGAGAGAGACTTCTTTTTACTTATACCTGCTGAATCATGATGCACACAGTGCCTTCGAAGGAAACCAAAACACACCAATGCAGGTTTTAAAAGTTTGAAGACAAAATAGCTTCTTGAATGAGAGGCACACAGAAGAAATCACTCCTGGGGCATAGTGGAGTTGGGCATGTTTTGCTGCGGTGAAAAATCTTCCTGATTGTGAGTACTTTTTCACTTGAAGGTTACATTAACATTACACAAGGAGAGATTCAACTAATTAACAAATTATCAGTTTGTGGAGTTTGTCGCGCATGCAGCAACATGCACACAAAGCAGTTCTTTGTGATCCAGCAGCTGTCCTCTTCTCAGTTCACAGCTTCATTAATCATGTGCGCTGCATGTTATTGTCTAAATTTCAGTGCCATTGGAGACGAGGGGGGGGGGAAACATTGGGAAAGAAATGTTGCTTACTCTCCAGGAACAGGCTTGGATTGCAATGGCCATGGGGACAGAAAAACTCTTGACTGAAGCAGTACTAAGAGGATAATTAAAATACAAAGTATTCTTATGCTCCCACTGAAACGCTTAGGAGTTGCTTTTCATATCTGAACTCGGCTCGGTAGTGAGTTGGGCTACTTAGACTTCACTTCCAGTAGGAATTTTGTGTATGCAAGTGGGGATTTTAATTTCCACATAAAAAGATAAAACTTATTCAGCTGGAAAGCAAACTCTTCAAATGCATTTAAAGGCAGCCAGCCAATGGCTCGGTTTAATACAACGGCATTGGTGTAAGTATGTTTCCTATATAATTGTAGGCGAGAATTGTTATAATTACATTTATCATATTGTCAGTGTGATCCTGTGCATGCTTTCTTCAGAGTAAGTCCCACTGTGTTCAATGGGGATTACTCTCTAAATTAGTAAATGTGTTTAGGGTTGTAGGTGCTGAGCAGGGATGGGGGGGAACCTATCTACTGTAATTCACACTTCCTGAATATTATGTGAACCAAAACATCCTTCAAAAACTGCATTTCTCTGAATTCTGCAATGCAGTTCTGTGAAATGGACTTCTTTTTCAGGGGTGGTGGGAGATAGCGAGGAAAAGAAAAATCTGAGGAAGGTTCTCAGACAAATATCTTCCGAGAAATCTCTGCTCAGCTCCAGATTGGGCAATTTGGTTGTAGAGTACTGTAGATGGCATTATATTCACCCTAAACCTGTCCTGTGGCATATTTTGGAAGCTTTTTAAAAACCCGATTTAGCAATATTTGTGTACAGAGAAAGAGCTGATTCACATGTGCATGTTCAGAACCTGATTTCCGCAACTTCAAGTGGTGCTGTGGAGGAGTGACGAGGACATCACCCACCAAATTCTTAGGGGGGACAGGAGTTTCCCACATCATCTCGAGCATAAGCAACAGAGGCAGTTCACGCACTCAGCTGCTACTCATTGGATGAAAAGTAATAAGGAAGCCAAGTGATGGCCATGAAACAGCCTGATGTGTACACCTGGATTTGCAACAGATACTTCTGAGATTGTGCAGGAATGACTAATGATAACAGTGTTTCCAAACATTGTCTCCAGTTTTCAGCATGAGACAAACGTATGCACAGAAAATACTTGGGTTAATAATGGGGCTTGATCTCAAGTGACTCCTCACAGCCTTTATGGAGGTACAAAATCATTCAGTTTCTCATAGCTGTTTACGAACCTAATTTGAAGCCACATCTCATCCATTTAAAGTTAATGATGGCACACATTCTTCAAATACCTCCAATCTCACAACATGCACATTTTAATCATGCCTTCTTCTCCCCCCCCCCCAATGTACCTTGTGTATAATTGGAAACATAATTTTCGCACACTACTCCCTCGGCTGAATATTTGGAGAGCTTTAAAATCTTATTTTACTGAATATTTTTTGATTGAAATTCCCACTGCATTTCTTTCCATGACCTTTAATTTCAGAGATGGATTTCTTGACTAACAATAATCAACTCAGTCAATTCAAACACACACACACACACACACACACACACACACACACACACACATCACATCTAAATGTACCCTACAAAGACCAGTTGAATTTTCAGGGATATGTACCTGGTTCATTTTGTTTCTCAGCAGCTTCTCAAAAGCTATTCAGACATTGTGTTGTATCCAGCTAAGGGGACAAGGCTATGGCAGGATCCACCAGCAGCTTGGGATGAATTGGATCTCAAGCTCAGCCAGCTTTTTCTTAGCTCAGCTGGACTCAGCCGGCATTAAGTCCCCAACTCTGCCTCTGCCAAATATATGCTGGCATAATGTTCTCACCCCAGCTCAGTTGGGGCCATCCCAGCTGGCTGAGCTGAGGCCAGTATAAAAAAAAAAAAAGAGGCATTCTGAGGACAGGATGGGATGAAGGGGTGGGGGCTTACCTGGATCCTAAGCCCATTCAGCTCAGTCACATGACCTGGAACCCGGCATATGTGTACAATTTGAATATGCAGATTTTTTTGCAAATGGTTTTCTTTTGTGTAATGCATTTTTGTATGCTGTTCTCAGTCATATACACATTTTTTGTGTGGCCTTTCCCCTTTTACTTGTACATATTTTGTGGGGTTGGAGAAGTGCAAATATCAAAGGAAACAATTTCTGGCACTTGAGGTTGCTTCTGGACTTCAGTTCTGTGGTCCACAGGCTACTGCAAGCATTTCCTATTATTGTTCAGCTCAATGTAAATAAAAAGGATTCCTAGTCACTTCCAAGGTTTAAGCTAGACTGTGGAGGTTGAATAAATAAGAATAAATAGAATATGTAAGGCTTATCAGTGGTTCCGATTTCTAGTAGCCCAATTGCTTGTTTGGCTAAGTCCCAGGCAGGTGTCGTAAGCTCATGTTCCTGAAAATAAATTAAATCATATATTGCTTTGAAGCATACCACTGGTTCTCCAAATCATATCCATGCAGAACATTTACTTTTCCTTTCAAGTATTCTATCACTCTTTCTTATACCTGGGTCCTCTTCAGCATTCACCCTGCAAAATGAGTTTTAATGTGCTTCTAAAGCCTCCAGACTAACCTTTCAGAAGAATCTGACATTTCCCGAGTCACTAGGCGACTAAGTCCTTCTCTATCAGAATAGACAGTATCTTCTTAAATCACTTACATGTGTCAATAATAACTTCTTTCTTCACTGAAGAGCCATATGAGAATAGGGGCCTCTGCTATGCTAGACTAAAGGGTTTTGTTTCTCAAACTGCCCTCGGTATAGTTGGAATCCAGAGACGGAATATAGGGAAGGGTGTTGTTGCAGGCTCAATCTGCAACGATCAGTTCGAGCCATATGCATCCACGATCAAACTGACACAAAGGTGATTTCAGTGTTGAGAACATTTATAAACTGAACCATGGACACTGATTAAGAGCTTTGGAGTGTGTGGCTTTTATGAGGCCCTCTGATGCTCTCGGTGTTTCCATTCCTGCTGAGCCAGCACCTGTTTGCACTTTCTCATTCCAGACGCCCTCCTTCGAGATGATAATATTTTATTACATGCTCCCTGTCTGCGGGCCAAGTGTGTTCACATCCTTGGACCTTTGCCTCAAAACTAGGATATCAGGATCTGGCTGAACCTCACAGAAAGGATCCAATTCCTTTTGCCTCACTCTGGCTAGAATCTCCACAATGCAAAGAACTGAGTCTTCTGAAGGTACAAGTTAGCCACCCACAATTAATTCAGTCTGATTTCCAAAGGAGCATTTCCAAATGGTGTAAACTGCAGGAGCAGAGGCAGTGTGTCTGGATTGTTAATGCACCAGCCTGCTGAGCCATGGTCGCAATGAATTAAACAAGTAGGTCTTAAAATTGTTTGCACTGAGGGGAATTGCTCTATACGTATCGCTTGTCTTCATTGCACGCCATCGTAACTTCTTAATTTGCAACACAGAAGGTTTCTAGAAAGGCTTCTGAATTAAAACTTAGCATTTGTCCTCCGTAGCTGATACCCAATGCGTTTATGCACAAGGAAATGCTATTCATATAGGGCAGGGGTCCCCAAACTACGGCCCGGGGGCCGGATGCAGCCCAATTGGCCTGCCAATCTGGCCTGCGATGACCCCCGCCGCCCGCCGCCCACTCTTACGGCGCGCAGCGCGGCAGCGCTCTTCCGGGTCAGGAAAAAAGCGCCGAAAATCCTTTGTGCGCATGCGTATGGGCCTCTCCTGACCCGGAGGAGGTCATTTCTGGTGCACTTCCGGGTCGGGGGAGGCCCATACGCATGCGCACAACGGATTTTCGGCGCTTTTTCCACCCTGGAAGCGCGCCGCCGCGCCAGTAAGCGCCCGTGCGCATGTGCATGGGCGCGCACTCCCCCGCCCCGCCGGCCCGCACAGGCGCGCGCTCCCCCGTCCTCCGGCCTGCCGCGCGATCGGCGCGGTGGGAACCAGCCCAAACGCCGGTAAGTCTGGGGACCCCTGATATAGGGATTAATTTTGAAGGTGGTTTTTTTGTCACAATCACTTGCACTGCTGAAGATGCTATTTTAAACGTAGGAATAAAACATGGGTTGCATCTTCAGCATATGGAATAAACTTCACGGTAACAACTGGTTCTTCAGTGCTCTCCCCTGTGATTTACGTGGTCAAATAATATGGGGATGATCTGTAACTCATAGCATTAGAGGACATGCTTCACATGGGTTTGATCACCAGGATTCCCAGGCAGGGCTTGATCCTTGGAGAGCCAGCCAGTGTAGAGCAGTGAGCTGGCTGATGTGGTATTCCAGATGCTGTTGGACTCCAAGTTCCTTCATGCCTGAGTAGCGGCCATGCTGACTGGAGCTGATGGGACTTGGAATCCCACAATATCTGGATATAGAGAATGTAGAATAAGGTGGAGCAATGTTCTCCATCTAATGAGAGACCCATTATAAGGCAGCTTCCTGTGTTTCTACAGTGGTACCTTGGTTTACAAACAAATTGGTTCCGGAAGTCTGTACTTAACTTGAAGCATACTTAACCTGAAGTGAACTTTCCTATTGAAAGTAATGGAAAGTGGATGAGTCCGTTCCAGACGGGTCCACAGAGTACTTAAACTGAAAATACTCAAACCGAGGCATACTTAAACCGAGGTATGATTGTATTGTGATCTTGGAGATCACCTGGAAGCACACCAAATTCAGATCCACTGCCATAAGCAAAGCGAGAAGATTTATAAGTTGTGAGATGTGTGTGTGTGTGTGTGTGTACATGCACATGTATGTGCTACAGTGATTTTTAAATCCTCATATTCTGGCAGATACATTTTATACTCAAAAGTACAAGAAAGTGTGACACGGTTTGGTCATTGCTATAACTGCAGCTTGCGAGTGCCAGCTGCTTCTATGAATCTCACAGCATCACATGATGTGAAAGAAAACTGTCCTACATTTCTCATGCCTTTCTTTCTTTCTTTTTTACTACTCCCCAAACCACATTCTCCTCTTTTTCTTTCAAATGAGGCATTAAATGCTGGATGTGCTCTGTTACTCTCAGTAAGAATGCCAATGTGAGACAATTTAAAAACCTGCTCTTTACAAAATGTGATTACATATACCTAAAAACAGCAAAAGCTGATCAAATATTTTCCCTGCTCCAGATGTTAGACCTTTTCCCCAGCTGCCATTTTTCAGCTTGAATGTCTTTCTAAAGGCAGAGAAATTATCCCAAGATTACCATTTTGACCATTACTTTTTCTATAGCCTGAATTTTGTGAAGTGGCTTTTGGCAAATCTCTCTTTCCCACACTATGTTTGCAATCTGTACAATGGGAACAATAGTAACCAACCATGCAATGTTGTTGTGGGGGCAAAACCAATATTTGTTTGTTTGTTTGGGGTAGTTTTTATACTGACCTTCAATCAATTCCTAGGAGGGTTTATAAGAAATAACAAAACAATAAAAATGTCAATACAAGCACTGCATAATAAACTAAAAGGCCACAAGACCACAAAGCAGCATAAAACAGCAAGATTAGAATTGCATCTGAGAAGCATGGGAGAATTATTATTTTTAAGGGCCTTTGCATGGTACCAAAATGTCCTCTCTGGTAAAAGCATTCCACAATTGGATAAGGCTCAATGACAGCCACTCACCTACCCTCAAATGGTGGAGACACTGGCAGGAGACCTTCCACTGAAGAGCTTGATGTTTCCTGAGTCACCAGGCAACTAAGTCCTTCTCTAGCAGAGTAGACAGTCTATTCTTAAATGACATACATGTGTCAATACTAACTTCTTTCTTCACTGTAGAGCCAGATGAAAACAGGGGCCTCTGCTAAGATTGATGAAGGGGTTTGTTTCTCAAGCTGCCCTTGGTACAGTTGGAGTCCAGAGACAGTCCCTTGTGCATACTACAATGGGAGACATAATCATACTGCCAATCAATTGGCATATTAAGGGCTCTTGGCAATTAGCATATTAAGAGAGCCAGTGTGGTGTAGTGGTTAAGAGCGGTAGACTCATAATCTGGAGAACCGGGTTCGCGTCCCCACTCCTCCACATGCAGCTGCTGGGTGACCTTGGGCTAGTCACACTTCTTTGAAGTCTTTCAGCCCCACCCACCTCACAGGGTGTCTGTTGTGGGGGAGGAGGGGAAAGGAGATTGTTAGCCGCTTTGAGACTCCTTCGGGTAATGATAAAGTGGGATATCAAATCCAAACTCCTCCTCCTCCTCCTCCTCCTCCTCCTCCTCCTCCTCCTCCTCCTCCTCCTCCTCCTCTTCTTCTTCTTCTTCTTCTTCTTCTCCTCCTCCTCCTCCTCCTCCTTCTCCTTCTCCTTCTCCTTCTTCTAGAAGACATGGGCTTTGCCCAGTGGGGTAGTCAGCATGCTCAATATAAAAGGCATGTGCAATGTATAAATGATACAGTTCTGTAAAAAGGATAAGCAGGGAGGCAGGAGTGAGATGAATGGAAAGCCAGCAGCAGAAGCTGCAAACTCCCAAGCATAAGAAGCAACAAGGACAGGAGCAAAGTTGCTAAGATTAAAAAAAAGGAGAAATTAGAAGTTCTGGTTTCAGGCTTGCTTATGACGCATGACCCTAGTTAAAGCTACTATCTCTCTACCTCTGCCAGATGAAGAGGTAATAATAGTCACCCAGCTTACTGAACTGTTGGAAGAATTGCTGAGATTCCTCTTCCACGGCGCTGCAAAAACAAGACACTAATACAGAGATGAATCCTCTATAGCAGTCTTTGCCAACCTGGTGCCCACCAGATGTTTTGGACTACAACTTCTGTCAACCACAGCCAGCATGTTGTAGCTGAAAACATCTGGAGGGCACCAGGCTGGCAAAGACTGCTCTAAAGTGCTGAAGCTTATGATGCTGAAAATTGTTCTGGGGTTGCTGCTCCTGTAATGGGGAAAAGACGAAGGCTGGATTCCTCCAAAATGAATAGATCAACAGCTACTAGCATTGGCATTGCCCATCTTTTCTTCCTTTTGGAAAGAAACAGCTCCACGTTCTTTGTTTCTCCTTTTTTGAAAATTACATTTTTATTAAAATTTGTAGATGCACATATAACAACCTGTGTACAAGACACATCAATATCTTTTGAGAAAGGATTAGACACCATACCAGCGGTGATCTGCAAGTTATCAGGGAAAATAAAAAGAATTTCCAAAAGATTACGTCTCACCATCCCTAAATGTTCTTTTATTCTTGATTTGGATAAGTGAAAGCCAGCGAAACAATTATTCCATCCAAAAATCTGACAGAATGCTACTTTCTGAAGCCTTTTATTTAATCATTCTCCCCTTTTAAATCTGCATTATTAAACAGGCAGAGCACTAACCTTCACAACAGAAGCAGGGGAGGGGAAAAGTTGGAAGGAAAAGGATTCTCTATAGCATTCACTTTGATAAGTCTTTTGTCCTTTTAAGCCCTGACCTTACATTTGCAAGATAAAAAGTATATTGGG
Organism: Zootoca vivipara; assembly: GCF_965207765.1. Classification (NCBI taxonomy): domain Eukaryota; kingdom Metazoa; phylum Chordata; class Lepidosauria; order Squamata; family Lacertidae; genus Zootoca; species Zootoca vivipara. The sequence goes on from NC_142591.1 coordinate 30,488,336, forward strand.
TGCCATGTGTCTCACCGCATTATTAGGAGCCCACTCATTTGATATTGTTTCCTCTCATTACTAGCCTTTTAAGATCTTTTCTGATGAGTAATGTGGATATGCTGAACATGACTGGGGTGCCTTTAAATGGTGTGCACCATCATTTTCGCCTTTCCTGTATAATTTACTGTCATTCTCCAACTGCACATTTCGAATGCTAATATGCCTTTATGATTTATCTTCCGCTGCTCTGGTACAAAGAGGCACATCCTCGGTGGCTGGAGTAGAACAGAGATTTTCAGTTGCATTCCAAAAACAAAATTATTGCTAATGCAACTATTTCTCTCCCAATTTACTTTCAGCTGCCCCCAAGCCATTATGCTGGCACCATATTTTTGGCAGGCACCTGCCACCCGCACTGTCAGTTATACAACCGTGGCAATTATGTTTCTGGGCTTTGCTTTGTGTAGCCTGATAGAAAGCCAGCGCTGTGACTGAGGCTATGGACTGGTTGCCAAAAACTTTCCTTCTTTACTGTGCTTTCTGAAGTGGAACCAGGCACAAAGCGCAATAGACAAAGAAGTCATGGGTTTAGTCCGTTGAGCAAAATTCATACCAGAGACTCCAGGGCACTGGCGAGACAAAATAAACAAGTACATAGGTAAATAAATAACATCTTCTTTAAAAAGAAGATAAAATTCCATTTGGGGGAAAAATTACGAGTAGAATCCAGACAACCTAAGCACAGTTAAGTCCCTTTGATTTCCTTAGGATAGCTGAGCTGGTCACATGCTTAATTTTCTCCCATGGAAATCATGGCATCTGAAGGGAGCCTAATTGTTCTGAATTCTGCCCACTCTCAAGAGTCTGTTTATAGGAGGTCTGTATAAAAAGCTGTACAATACCATTTATAATTAGCAAATATCTACCTACAGTGTTGTGGGGATGTTGCAGCAATTATATAGGAAGGGATATCACATTAGCACATTTCTGTGTGCCTCATGCCTGCGGTTGGGGAAACTGTGGTTCACTAGACGTTGTTAGACTACAATGCTCATCATCCTGGACATATTGGTCAGGGCTGGTGGAAGTTGGAGTCAACATTTGGAAGATGGCACATTCTTCATCCTTGCTTTATGTAGGAATATCACCCCCCAATAGTAGTTGTTTGGCGATAAGTTAGAATCATAGAATCATAGAGTTGGAAGAGACCACAAGGACCATCGAGTCTAACCCCCTTCCAAGCAGGAAACACCATCAAAGCATTCCTGACAGATGGCTGCCAAGCCTCTGCTTAAAGACCTCCAAAGAAGGAGACTTCACCACACTCCTTGGCAGCAAATTCCACTGTCGAACACTGTCAGGAAGTTCTTCCTAATGTTTAGGTGGAATCTTTTTTCTTGTAGTTTGAATCCATTGCTCCGTGTCCGCTTCTCTGGAGCAGCAGAAAACAACCTTTCTCCCTCCTCTATATGGCATCCTTTAATATATTTGAACATGGCTATCATATCACTGCTTAACCTTCTCTTCTCCAGGCTAAACTTACCCAGCTCCCTAAGCCGTTCCTCATAAGGCATCGTTTCCAGGCCTCTGACCATTTTGGTTGCCCTCTTCTGGACACGTTCCAGCTTGTCAGTATCCTTCTTGAACTGTGGTGCCCAGAACTGGACACAGTACTCCAGGTGAGGTCTGACCAGAGCAGAATACAGTGGTACTATTACTTCCCTTGATCTAGATGCTATACTCCTATTGATGCAGCCCAGAATTGCATTGGCTTTTTTAGCTGCTGCATCACACTGCTGACTCATGTCAAGTTTGTGGTCTACCAAGACTCCTAGATCCTTTTCACATGTACTGCTCTCAAGTCAGGTGTCACCCATCCTGTATTTGTGCCTTTCATTTTCTTTGCCCAAGTGTAGTACTTTACATTGTTTTGAGATACATTCATCTGCCAGATTCAATGTTTTGTTTGCTTCGTTTGTTGTAATGGGTGAAAATACTTCCAGACACGTTTTCCCCAAGCAGTAAACCCTACAATATTGCTTGACCTTTCTTACTCTGAGTCAAGATCATCCCTACCTGAATAGTAACCTGTTATATATGGAGTGTTCTGATAGGCTGTTTTCACACCTCAGCTAAAGAGGAAAACACTTGACACGTCAGCTACTTGCTAGGGTGCTTTTTCTTTGGTGGCGCCCTAGTTGTGGAACTCCTCCCCAAGGCATATTCACTTGGAATCATCATTACTCTCTGTTAGGTGTCATGTAAAGTTGGCCTTGTTTGCCAGAGCTTTCAGCTGCGATTACAATTTCTGCTTTAACTGCTGTTCGTCTCTACTTTTTTAAATATGTTGTTGGTGGTATTTTTTATTTTTTAAAAAGATGGTTCTATGCTTGGTTTGCTCCCACAGGAGGCAATGATGGCCATCAACTTGGATAGCTTCACGAGGCCTTCTTTGGAGCGGAGGCTGCAATCCTAATCCCATTTACCAGGGCAAAAGCTAAGTGAATTCAATAGGACTTACTTCTGAGTAGACCTGATTAGGATTGCACTGCTGGCCTATGATGCATTCCCCACAAACCATTAATGCATCATAATGCAATAAACTCCTGCCTCTGCTCTCTGCATGGTTGACAAATACCTGGTAAACTGATGGGCTGTGTTCACTTTGGTTATTCACATTTCTGTGCAGACTTCCTGAATGCCGGTGTCTCTTTATCAGGAAAAAAGAGGCTTAAGCTGTACGAATTCTAAATAGAATGACTTCATATTGTGTCTAATGTTGATGGCCGAAAGATCTGCCATAGCTTATGAAGGTGACCTGTTGAGCAGGAAGCAGACTGATTTCTGAGAACCTGTTACAAAGAGAGGGTGGAAAGTCCTTGTTTGCTCTATAAATTGAATCAACTCATTGAATTAAGCAGAAAACTAATTAAAGCTTTTCAAACCGAATGCAGTTTGAATATGCATTCCATATTCATCTGAAACCCAGAATATCTCCAGGGCAGATCAAGAGATAACAAGAGATTCCTGATTAGACCACTAAAAATAATTTAAAAGGGGGAAAATAAAAATATTGAAAGCTCCCACTCAGCAATAAGTGTTCTGTTTTAATCTCTGTGTATTGTTTCACTCCGTTTTCTAAAAAAAATGATTGTGTTAAGTCAAACTATTGTCAAGTCAATGAGCAACTCTCAAATGTCTTTGAGAAGAGCACATCTCCCCACTATTCAGTTGGGGTTTGATATTATTTCCAACGGGAGACGCCACTGTTTACCTCATTCGGGCTGATATATGCAACAAAAATGAGGTAGTAGAACCTTGAAGTGGTTATGCAGACTATACTAAGTTGATTTGTGGCCAGTCTACCCTGTGATGCCATGGGGATCACCTGCCCTGGATCCATTCCTGAAGAAATTTGAGGTTTTAATCCCCAATTTTAACATAGCCTGGATAGCTCAGTTGGTTAGAACATGGTGCTGATAACACCAAGGTTGCAGGTTCAATCACCGTATGGGACAGTTACATTTTCCTGCATTGCAGAGGGTCAGACTAAATGATCCTCAGGGTCCCTTACAGCTCTACAGCTCTATGATTCTATGATTCCATGTATATTGAACTGACAGAAAGCTTTCATTTTTTTTAATGGTCATAATATTTTTTATCTCACTCAGAGCCAGGAAGAGGTGTTTTTGCTTTAAGCTTTTCCGTTTCAAATATTATGTCAAAGGTATTTTGAGTCTGCAAACACACACACACACACACACACACACACACACACACACACACACACACCCAAAACACCACCAAATGAAATAGCTGGGCAAATCTACATACACATTTAAGTTCCTAACTCTTTAAGTATGTTTGGTTTCCCCTAAAGAATCCTAGAAATTGTAGCTTGGTACCTCTTCCCCAGAACGCCAACATTTCCAAAGGATTTCCCCAGGAAGCAGGAACGTGTTATAAGCATATTTAAATCTGCAATGTAGATCAACGCCCAGGATTCTGAAACACTTTGTTTTCCTGCCAGATTTCATGCTTTCTTTGGTTTTTTTTTGCAAGCATTTTTGGAAATATTTGCTTAATGGAGGAACTAAGCACCTCTCTTTTCAACGAAACGTACAGTGAACTATTAGCATTTTACCTTTTAAAGAATTTGTGTAGGGAGAGTTTCCAGAGGATGTGGAAATTTGGTAAAGGTTGGAAAACAAAATCTTGTCAACACCTCCTCCTCCTCCTCCTCCTCCTCCTCCTCCTCCTCCTCCTCCTCCTCCTCCTCCTCCTTTTAAAAAAGGTTCAAGAAACAATTAAAGCCTGTATGTGATGCAACAGGGAGAGAACCAGCCAAGGCTCTTTGCTAATGTACTCACTGGGGTTCTTCCTTTCGAGAGGCTTGAAAATGCTCCAGTCGAGCCACACTTCCCGCTAGTCTTACTCCTCTCCCCCTGCCAGAACTGTGTGCAATCTGTTACGTACTAGCCTTGCACTGGACTTGCAGCTCAATGGGACACAACAAAATGTGTATTTATTATGTTTAAATGAACATTATGTTCAGGCATGGGTGGGTAGAGGCACTAACCCCTTCCTCTGCTAACTGATTCTCCCTTTTCCTGGCTCTGTTTAGCCTGCTCACCTGTCAGAACTGGGCTCCCAGGTAAAGCCTGGGAGCAAGGAATAGCTAGGGTGAGTGAGATTCACAGGGCAGAACTGGTGGGTGTAGGAAGGGTTAAGCATTTTTATTGTGTTGCTTTGCATCATATTTGGTATTTTTGCATCGATTCGTTTTTGTTGGGTTCTGCATCAGGAAAGGATTGCAGAACAACTAATATAGTGGGAAGATGTATGGACAGTCTGGACTAATGAATTATTAGTGCATCACTGACATGTTGCAGAATACTGTACACCTGCAGAAAAATGCCCACAGCCAGTCTAGAGGGGCCTGAGGAAAGAAAACAGGAGCACAGCTGCCCCTCACCTAAATACTGATAGCCCCTCAGGTATCAGTGGTTGGAAGCAGAATGCTCATTCCCCCCCCCCCCGAACCAAATTTCTCCATTCAACTTTACTCGGACCATAGGATCATCTTCTGAGGCTCTTCTTTGTGGGCTTCCTCCTCGAGAGCTACGGAGGGTGGCAACACAAGAACGGGCCTTCTATGCAGTGGCTCCCTGTCTGTGGGAGGCTCTCACTAAGGAGGTTTGCCTGCCTTCATTATATACCAAAATAAAAAAAATCCTTTCAGTAGCACCTTAGAGACCAACTAAGTTTGTCATAGGTATGAGCTTTCGTGTGCATGCACACTTCTTCAGATCCCTGATATCTGAATATCTGATATCTGAAGAAGTGTTTACACCACAGCGCCACCCACATCCCTCTATCATGGGAAGAAGGAAGAGCTATAGTGCACTTTCGCCAGGGACCCAGGTGGCGCTGTGGGTTAAACCACAGAGTCTAGGGCTTGCTGATCAGAAGGTCGGCGGTTCGAATCCCGGCATCGGGGTGAGCTCCCGTTGCTCGGTCCCAGCTCCTGCCCACCTAGCAGTTCGAAAGCACATCAAAGTGCAAGTAGATAAATAGGGACCGCTCCAGTGGGAAGGTAAACGGTGTTTCCGTGTGCTGCTCTGGTTCGCCAGAAGCAGCTTTGTCATGCTGGCCACATGACCCGGAAGCTGTCTGCGGACAAACGCCGGCTCCCTCGGCCTATGGAACGAGATGAGCGCCGCAACCCCAGAGTCGGACACGACTGGACCTGATAGTCAGGGGCCCCTTTACCTTTTATAGTGCACTTTCAGCTACATTCTGGGTCCTGAATGTTATCTGAAAGTGAGACATACTGAGGAGGAGTCCAGTGGTGGGGTAGCCAGACAGTGTGTTCCATTCCCCAAAGGGTGTTTCCACCATACCTGCTTTGACATCTTATATGCAATAAATCAGCTTGGGTACAGGTGTAGGCGACTACCTTTAAATGACACCCTCCAATTTCCCAGAGATTTCATCAGGACTTGTGGCCAGAAAGTATTCTTAAGATTTAACTGCACCTGTTTATTTGGCATTCAGGCAAAGAAGATTACCAGCCTCTGGGCAAAATCACCAGCTTCTGTCTGTTTTATTATTTTTACTTTTTACTTTTTATATAACCACTGGCACAAACGTCTCCGCTGAGCTTGCTTTTGTGGTACTCCTGAATGGAAGTACAAATTAAATTGAGTTTTTCCTTCATTCCTGCTTCTAATGTATTTTTCATCCTTGTTATTTCTGGCTCGTCATCCTTCCCTTTTCCGCGCTTTGGGAGAGTTCAAAGTTTGCAGCCCATTGTCCCTCCCACTCTTGATGTCACAAAGAATTAAACCCAACACAAGTTCTTTAGAATGCAAGGAAATGCTCTAAAAGCAATTGTAGGCTGTTGTCTGTCTGACAATGCTGAGTCTCACATCAGTGCCACAGAGACTATGAAATGCCACAGGAAGACCTAAAACAGGAGCTCAATTCCCACTTTGTTATGTTATATATAAGTCTTTTCTCCAAGGAGTTCAAAGTCTAGAAACACATAAAGTAAACAATGAGCCCTCAAAGCAGAAAACCATCACAACAGCGTTTAGATCCTATTTGCTTGCCTTGCACTTGCTTTGTTACTCTCTCTCTCTCTCTCTCTTCGGCAATATCAGTTGAACATCTAATCAGCTACTATTTTCTCTTCAAAACTCACCTGGGACCTCTTACGAGATCGCTTTTGGCTATGAACCTGGAAAGTCTTTGCATTTGCCTGTTAAAATGATTAGTGCTTAAATGAATGTGATCATCTACTGAATTAAAGCACCACCAAATCCAGCTCTCATGACATGATCTCATGCAGGCCTGGCTTCCAAAACATCCCCGGAGAGTTTTATAAAAATTGTTCATCCCATTGTTTAAAAGCAACCTCTGTTCGAGGGAGGAAATGTGGCTGACATTATCACTTAAAGGGGACTACCAGTGCCAAGACAATAAAAGTAAAGAGTGGACTTCAATCATAATATTTTTAAAAGCTGTTTTGTAGCAAACCATGCACTGCTCCTTAAGTTTATTTATTTATTACATTTTTATCCCACCCTTCCTCCGAAGAGCTCAGGGCAGTTTATGCTGCACCATCAGCTATTTTATCCCCCTAACAACTCTTCTATGTGGTGTGTGGATATGATCATTATAAGTTTTAGTCACCAGATGGAGCTAGACTTAGTTGCGTCTGGAGTTTCCTGTGTCTGTCCTGTTCTTGTTGGGGACTCTGAGATAATAAAGTTCATGTTTCGTTTACTGACTGGCATGTTCTCTACGTCCTCCATGACAAGTGTTTAGGATGAGAGATTGTGACTGTCACTTGATCAGCCAGTGAGCTTCATATCAAGGGCACACTTGAACTCGGATATCACCAGTGCTAGTCAAACTGCTCCACTGGTTCTTACATGCATTCGTATAATGCAGGCTTGAACCTGGTGAGATTCTGCAGAAGTGCAAAAAGCCACAAAATGACTATGTGAGCTCATAGTGATCTCAGTTTCTAGCTGCTATGCTATTCAAAAATATGCATGAGAACATGTGTGCAGTGCCCGGTGATGTCTCACATTCTGCTGCATTAGACTTGCAGAGGTGAGGACAGAACTACAGATTATGAGACAAACATAAGGGTTCCCAACTCTGTGTTTTTCTTGCAGTGCTAATATTGTCAGGCAGCAGGAAGGATGTTTAACTCATTTCCCACTAAGCATTCCTGCCCCTGCATTTTCTACCTACAGGCTGTTTCTAAGTTGGTTTTACCTATAAAGAAGGAATAAAGAAGGAAAGGCCAAAGAGTATAAAGCAATTTAGGAGATGTGACAGTCCACAAGCAAAAACCTGCAGGCTGAGGTGTTGCTGCTGCTAGTATGCAAAGTATTTTAATCTGTAATGGATTCGCAGCAAGCCCATTCAGAGCTCTTTCACTGCTGCAGCAGATCAGATCTATAAACTGGAATGTAAATGGGCCCTATGCAAACTGTGCAAACTTCAGTTCAACTGAAGGGAGCAGGCGAATTTTGGTTTTTCACAATGGTCTTCTCAACAGAATTAATCAAACACACTACAAATTTAGTTACAGGTAGGTAGCCGTGTTGGTCTGAGTCGAAGCAAAATAAAAAAATTCCTTCAGTAGCACCTTAAAGGCCAACTAAGTTTATATTTTGGTATGAGCTTTCGTGTGCATGCACACTTCTTCAGATACACTACAAATTTATTTGTGACAGATTTTGAGGACAGGTACATTTTCTCAAAGACTGTATCTATCATGCCCCACACCTGTATTGTGTTTCTCCAAAAATAAGACACCGTCTTATATTTATTTTTCCTCAAAAAAAACACATGGTGGCTTATTTTCAGGGGATGTCTTATTATTATTATTATTATTATTATTATTATTATTATTATTATTATTATTATGTATGGTACAGTTTAACCTACAAGGTTAAACTGCCTATCACTATGGCTTATTTTCGGGGTATGGCTTATTTTCGGAGAAACATGGTAGGTTAATCTTTTATTACTCTATATGTTCTCCTGGAGTTCCACTTTAAGATGAAGGACTTCCTGAGCATTTAAACATTTTAAAATTTGTTCTTCATGTTTAACTCCCATATTAATGACTTACTTACCAGTTTTAGCTATTTCATGTAATATGGAAGTTAATGCTGTAATGTTCTTCTCCAGAGGTTTAAAAGCTTTATCAAACTCCTCTGTGAGCCCTGTTGTAAATGACTGAAATTGCTGTAACTCTGGTTTTTTTTAAAAAAAATCAAGTGTTCTGGGGGATTCTGTAGGAGACATAGATATGTTAAAACTGTCCCTTCCTGTTAGCGTCCAATGCCATTGTTGTTAGCAGATCTTGCAGCTTGGGTGAATTAGATTTTTTTTTGGGGGGGGGGGAATAACTTACAGTTTCTGGAGTTCAAAGGCATTATTCATACAGGAACTATTTATAAGATGAGTGGAGTGGAGATGAGAAAGCGAGAGAGTGAAAGAGTGCAGACATCTTACCATGTTGGAAGAGAACAACAAAATGACTGAACTTTTAAAGGTGGAGTTAACTTAGACAAAGAGGCTTATACACAAGTGATGGCTATAACGCTAAACAAGCAGTGCCCTCATGTGGTTTAAACACCTGCATTAACTAAAAGCTTAGGGAAAAGAAATGTATTTTATTTCCTCCAACAATTCTAACCTTGAAATAGCTCATTAACTGCCATCTCTTGTTTGATACTGGTCCAGGAATCATTTCCCCTAACTCATACCTTTAAAAAACTTTGCATCTCTCACCACTTTTTCTAGTTCCAGACTTCTTGTTTTCTGTCAGGATTGGAGCTCCCAGATCTCATAGCCATTTTGGATCTCAGCATAACTAGACACACACACACACACACACACACACACACACACACACGTGACCGTGGCCACTAGCTTGAATGGGATTAGTAAGATTCATGGTAGACAAAGCTTCCAATGACTATTAACCATGATAGCTATATGTTCCTTCCACTATTTGAGGCAGTAGGCTTCTGAATACCAGTTGCTGAGAAAAACAAGTAGCAGAGGGTTATTGTGTACACGTCTTCCTTGTGGGTTTCTCATAGCTACCTAGTTGACCACTGTGAGAAATGGGATGCTGGACTAGATAGGCATCTAGCAGAGAAAGTTTTAGAATGTCAGGAAACTTTCTGCCTTCATTCCTACTTAACCATGGTCCTGGCTTGGACACAGAGTGTTGTACATATTTATATATAGATCAGCATACAAAGGCCAATTACACAATACCAAAAAGCAACTGAAGGATGCCAGAGTGAGAACCAGATTGTGGTCTGAGAATCCTGAGGTGAAGTTTTGGGGTTGAACTTGAGTCTACAAATTGATTTCACCTCCTCAGATATAAGATTTATCTCCTAATGAGTGATAAATAACCTCAATGTGCTCTCGGTGGGTTTCTTTTACTGTGCAATTGTACTACAGAGCCATCCTATTACAGCAGATTCACACATTCACAGAACAGGTGGTGGAAGACAGAACCTGAAAGTCTTGTGTAAGGATCCACAGAGGAAGGTGTGTTATCAACAGGACTGAACTGGGCTTTGATTATTTTCATTCTATTCCAGATAGTAGGAGAGGAAATTTTGGGTTCTGTAGTTTGTGCTAAAACTTCGTGGGCGGGAGTTTATATTTATCTTTTTAAGCAGACTTGGAACTGTGTTCAGTTAAATCTTTCACTTTTACTTTGTGCAGCAATAATCGCTAAATAATTCCTCATAGTTTCATTTGCTTTAGCATAGTTCCATCAAACCTGGAAACAAAACTGAATAGGTTCCTCCCTTTTTATCACCACATAAATTATGCCATTTCTCCCAGCAGTAGGTTCCTAGACATTTAACAGAGGATTATTATTATTTTGAAAAAAATGGACAATTGGCTCCCAAATGCTAGTGCAGGAAATATCACAGTATGCTGAGGTATTTCATTTGGTAAACATCCTTATTAGGCATGGCAGATGAGATCACAAATCCACCCCCCCCCCCCCTGGAATGGTCTGATTTCATGAAGCTCGTTGCAATTTGAACACAGAGATTAAAAATCCCGGGAGATCCATAGAATTTTGCTAAGGCTGCACACATACCCTATGTCCAAAGTCAACAGGCTATACTTAAGAGTGGGAGAAAGATGAAATCCCCCAAACATGAATAGCCGAACTTGTTGTCAGTTAGAACAGTGGTGGCTGGTATCTATTGGGATGGACTGGTTAGGCAGAAAACAGGGAAGCCAGTAGAGGATGGAGTTGGAGATAGTGAGAGGTAGAACCAATTCAATCTAACCCCCCCCCCAATCTTCCTCCTTCCTGCTGTGTTCTACAACAGCAACACTGAGGCTAAGGAGAAGCCACCCAATCGATAGCTTGTAAGTAAGAAGACAGGCAGGTGGATCTACCTGATGGGAGACTAAAGTCAGTGGGGTAAAGCCCTCTTCTCCCTAATGGACCAGTCTATGCCAAGTTGGAGATACTTAAATATATCTTCTAACTAAAGCTCAAAAAAAGCAGTTGCTTAAGGTATATAACAACAAGACCTCTCATATCTTGCATATCTTGCAGGGAAAGGATCAAACACTCTCCTCTGACCGCCTGCAGATTCCCTGCAGGTTGGCTGGCTCCTGTGCCACTTTGCTGGAGTGGAAAGGCAATGACTTTGGCTTAAAAGCCTCAGTTGGCTTTTAAAAAGCAGGGCTAATCCAAGACATCTTGCCTGAGGTGGATGAGCAACACACACACCCAATGTCAACCCAGGCCAGCCGTGTTATTTTGGCATCTGAGGCAGCAAATCCCATAAACTCCCCTCTTCTTCCCCGGCAGTGAAAATGATGCTAAATAGTTAAAGTAACTGACCATTTACTGACCTGTCACGACACTCAAAACTAGCAGCCTGAGGTGACCCCTCTCTTTGGCTACTGGTGGGGCTGGCTCTGCTATACAACATGCAGTTGTTGCCTGAGTTTATCCCTCTGGGCTTTGTTACCATGTATACAGAAAGAATGCACATTTTGAAATATGTAATGCCATGGTTAGCGGAAACATTTACTTCAGGACGGTACAGAAATGGAGGCTAACACTGACAGTGAGGATATTAGAAGAGCTCAAAGCCTTGTGAATGTACTTGCCAGCTCGGTTTTTGTAGCATGTCAGTCTCCGTCATATCAGTGAACTGAATGCCAATGCCGTGCTTGCCTTTCTCTACTTGCTTGCCTTCCTGCCAGGCCACTACTGTTGTCACCACTGTCACTAATACTCCTCTCCTCCGACTGTGAAATAGAACAGTCTTCAAGCAGGTGTCCTAAGGTGGCTGCAGTGCAAGCTCTTCTTGTCTCAGGCACCCAGCTGCAGCATGCTTTTAGTTCACAGCCGGAGGAGGAAGAGGAGAATGTGGCAGCAGCAGTTGCGATGGAACAGAGGGCCAGCGGGGGAGAGTAAGAAGTAGGGCTGTGCATTTGCTCTGGACAAATCCCAGATTGGGCTGGTCAGGGCAGCCCTGGATCAAGTCCAC